>NC_026000.2:92223045-92521964 GCF_000442705.2 Elaeis guineensis
GTAGCTCATTTATGGAGATTCTGACTTAAAATTTTTTGGATATACTGATTCTAATTTTCAATCAGATCATGATGACAGTAAGAGTGTGTCGGGATATATATTTTTTCTAAATGATGGAGCAATCTACTGAAAAATTTCAAGCAGCATATTGTGGTCGATTCAGTTTGCGAGATGGAGTACATTGCGGCATCCGATGCTGCCAAGAAAGCATTTTAGTTGTGAAAGTTCATCGATGAGCTTTGAGTGGCACCCTTCATTGATGATCTTGTTCTGCTATACTGTGACAGCACTGGTGCCATAGCTCAAGCGAAGGAACTGAAGTCTCATCAGTGTACCAAGCATATTTTGCATCGCTACCATCTTGTCTGGAAGATCGTAGATCGAGATGATATGGAGTCTCGAAAGATTGACGAAAAGGAGAACCTGATCGACCCTTTTACTAAAGCCCTCGAGATCAAGGAGTTTGATGATCATAAGTGAAAGATGGATATTCGATACTATTTTAATTAGCTTTAGTCCAAGTGAGAGTTGTTGAAAAATATATCCTATAGCCAATCATCAATTTGTTGATAATTAAGCTCATTGTAAATTATATATGAATTATTTATTAACAAAATTATTTAGTGTTTCATCATAAATTATGCATCTTCTTTATTGAACTCCTGTGTTATGATAAAATCTTTAGGACTACTTTCATCGATAAGAAGGATTTATCATGTAGTTCTTAAATTAATTTACGATTAAACGATGCATTATTAATGTGGATGATAATGTTATCAAGTGTAGGTCATTGCATGCCATATAGGTTGGTTGTTCTTGTAACCAAAGAGTATGGAGATATTGATATGGTATGTAGGTGAAATATAAAAGTACATTTCACTGAACACGATCCATCTCAGGGCACTCTACTGTCAAGAGTAGCTCACGAAGGATATGGGTATAAGTGTCCCTCCAACTTGAGATCACTACGGTAACTTGCAAGCAACTCACTGTGCTTTGATGTTAGTTTATCTAAATTTCTAATTTAGTGATAGAAGGTTTTTGGGCATAGTCACATACTTGTGAAGTCGGTTGTGATCAAGATGGGATTGACTACTCCTGGTTTCAGGATTAATGCTATATTATGTTCTATTCAATAAAACTTGATCAGAATAGTCTTGTGTGGAGTCATAGGACTTATGGGGTTGAGATACATTATGGATTATGACTAAGATTGATAGTTTAACTCTGAAGTCATTCTGGGCACGAGGTCAAAGGGATAAATTATACGATTACCATATACTAAGAATTTTTGAATGTTCTTACAATCATTCAACGGATATCAGATACCATTACTAGATGGTCACTTTGATTAGTACAAAATTTATTTCTGTACTACTGGCTTAGGTTTGAACCTATGAGATCACATATAAAAAATTTTTTTGTCTGATCAGATGGCTGATCAATGATTAAGAATCGTTTAAGGATATAATTATCATATGATAATGATTCACCTTATGTAAAAGTTATGATAAAAGTAATTTGCTAAGAGTTAGTGAATTAATAGAAGATTTATTAGCAATTAGATTGCTGATTATTTTAATTTGATTGAGCAATAAGATTTGGATCAAGTCTAATTGGAATTAGATTTAATTAGGTCTAATCCAATTAGGTTATGAGATGATCTAATTGCTAAAGGAGATTAATTCTGATTGATCATGACTTGAGCTTAATTAATTTTTTATCTAATTAGGATTTAATTGAGAAAGTTTAATGCCTAATTGGATTTAGTTCTCTTATTTAATTAGGTCTAACCAAATGAGATTGGTTTGGTTTAAATTGGAGAACCAATTGAAATTCAAATTGAAGTTCAAATTTGTTTGAACTTTCATTGTGCCAGTTCCTTTTCCATCCATTTACTTTCACACCAAATCAAATTTGCATGAAGTTTCCGATGCCCCAAAGTGTTTTTCTCACCCTCCTCAACACCCTAGCTGAAATTGGATGAAGTTGATTGAAGTTTGAATTCAAATATGGTTTGAATTCAAGTTTGAATTATGATAAGGATATAACTCATTTGAATTCAACTTTGATCTTATCCCTAACCACCTTGGATGCCAAAATAAATGAGTCATTTTTGGCATGCGTGCAGGTGGAGAGAAAAGTTTTCACCATGAAAAATATTAGAGTTTTATCAAGTGAAAGGTGGGCATGAGTAGTGTTGGGTGTGGGTCTTTTTGGCAGTACACCTTAGGGTTTTGATCTAGGGTTTCAGGAAGAGAAGAAAAAATAAGAAAAGAGTGTCTTGTCTTCATTTTTCTTCCACTACTTTCTCTCCCAATGACCTCCTTCACCTCTTGGAAGTGCCTGAGAGATCAAAGGAAGCAATTTGATCAGCCATCAAGAGATCTCTGCGCAAGCTAGTACTCTCGGAGAGATCGATCAGCACTAGAACTTCATGTGGACTTGCTATAGAGGTCGGACGTGCTGTGCAGCTGCTGTGAGGCTCAGAAAGAACCTTATACCATGTTTACTTAGTTGCAAAGATCAGCAATCCATACAAGGTATTGAGTTTTGAACTCAGGTTTACTGTAGATATGATCTACAATATTGCTTTGATCACATAGATTTGATCTGTGTTTTTGATTTTTAGATTTTTATGCATAATATATCATGTCATTGATCCTAGTATAGGTGGTTTAATGATCACATCATATGCATGATTAGACATATTAATTTATAGTCATTTTGCTGTGATTTGTTTCAAAATTTAAAAATGCATGCACGAAACCCCTGTCGGTTTTCTTCAGGTGACAGTGGAAGGGATCTTGAAAGAGTTCAAAGGCCTCTATTTTGGAAAGCCTGAAGAATAAGGCGGACATATCTGTTGAGTTTCGGTGGCACAGCAGAAGGGTTAGGTGTTTAAAATTTTTATTCAAAACACCCAATGCACTGGAAGCCCTAATGCCCAGAAACTCTTGACTATAATAATCAAAGCATAACAAATATAAATTAGATAAGAAGAATACCTATAGCGTTGATCTTAATTTCATAAGGCATCCAAGTGTCTGCCTCCAATGGTGATCCACACAAAAATTGAACCAAAGACAGCGCTCCTTCTTCACCTTGCTTCAAGAGTTCTGCCCCTAGAACTCGACTAGCCTCGTATCGGTCAAGTTTCTTCAAGAACCTGACCTCACCCTCTTAGAACCTCCTCTAGACTTCTGATTCTCCTTCTTTAGGACCCTTACAACCCTTGTTAGGACCAATAAGGCTTTATCTTAAATCCCAAAGCCTTGTCCTAAAACTAAGATAGGTTGTAAGAAAGAAAGGAGAGCAACAGAGAGAAATTGGAAACCCCTCTTCGATTCATGGATACCCAGTCCCGCCTATTTATAGCCACAGAGGGATGCCAAAAGAGAGGGACATGCCTTATCCAAAAGGCATATCTGATCTGATTATCAGAGATAAGAGTTCCTTCAAGCAGGACTCTTATCCATGATACTCGATCAGCACCCTAGTCTGCCGCATGCAACCAAAGAAGGGATATTTTACATCCCTTCTCAAATAAAAAAATCTTCAAAAATCCATGTGGATTGGAGATTCAATCTAGATTCTAAAAATTAAAAATAGTGATAAAATTCTCACAGAAGGATGCTATCCTCACACCTCTTCATGTAGTGCTGATCACCACACGCAAGCATCAGGATGACTTATGGCATCCGTTTGGCATCAGATAAGTCCGAAAAAATTTATAAAAATTATCAAAATATCTAATCAAATGAAAATGTTATCACCAAAAATTATTCTAATTAAAGATTTGATAGGGAAAGGACTCTCCAAATCATGGAGAGACGCGATGCTTCTGCGCGCGTGTGAGACATCTTCTTTTTCCAATTTTTTTTCTTCCTCAAAAATTTTAGAAAAAATATATCTCATATTTGAGATATGTACCAGAGGATGGAGGTATGTGAGCTATCACACATAATTTTAATCTCATAAAAATAATATTTTTTCTTCTACCCACCAACACTTGTACGCAGAACCTGTTTTGCACCAAGAGTCCACCACAACTTGGACTCTTCATAATTGGTGTTAACATGGGATGTGGTGCCCCAATTTAGGCTGCTTCAGGTGATATGACCTGACCCAAATATCTACAATTGGGCTAGCTAATTAGCAAGGGATGGGACCAAATTGGTCTCCAAAGGAGCAAGGGTTTCCACACTGCTAGCATGCTTACGGAACCCTGATTGAATCCAAAATTCAATCAACCTTTTTCAAAAGGTCCTTGGCCAATTTTATATGTGTGTGACCCATTGGTTCACATCTAGCTAGTAGTAGGTCCAGGTATAAGTTGATCAAATTTGATTAGATTTCAATCTAATCATTTTGGTCCAATCGAGCTAACCCGAGTTCAATAATTAGAATCATTTCTAATTGCAATCGAATTAAACTCTTTAATTCGGTCAAAAATCTACAAGTCAAGATTGACATCTAGCAACATATCATGACTATCAGAAGATGTAAAATTTGATGAAAATACCAAATCTATCCTTCAGTGGCAAATTACATGCAATTCAATCCTTCGATCATCCTTGCACCCTGAATATGTTCATGAGTATGAATCATATCAAACTCAAATACATATTCATATCGATTCTCAATTAACAATAATGACTCCAATGAAGAAGCATTAGAAACTCTTTCTAATCTCCTTCTGCTTTTGGCCAAAAGATTTTCTGAGTCATCTAGGATTGAGAATACACAGGATGGATCTCCTCTTACTAGGAGTGATCGATTCCATATTGACCTACTCACAACTTCATACACACTCCACCATATCCAGAACACCCGTACATGTCTTAATGCATGCTGATATGAACCAAAATATGGGTTCATGTGCACAAGATTTCATGTGGTTTCAGGTCTAAGGATCACTTGCACAACTCCCACTTAGAGAACCATCTTTGACATGAAATAAGCTTCCATTAGATATTCTCTTTCATCGAGTCAATTCAGTGGACTCATTTCTCAAATGAGCACCCACATCTTGTATTAGTGTCTCACACAAGTGGCTAGTGAGATCTGCCACCCTCTCCATTGAGCATACATAGGATGTGCCAGTCTATCTGGAATATTGATCCCGACTCAATGCTCCTACGATCAGAAATATTTAAGATTAGATTTTAAATTTTAGGTCTCACTAGCATGACCCATTCATGTCTCTAAAACATTATCCTAATCTTTGAGGTTCATCATAATCTTAGATATATTAAGATGCAGCTAATATGATGAATCAATGTCTCAAATAAAAATATCATTTCATGAGTTGAAAAATTTTAAAGAAAGTCCATCGCAACACACTTACGATTGACTTATAGGGCACTCTTCTTTCAATCTCCCACTTGCACTAAAGCCAATCGCCTTTGTATCTCATACAATTAAGATGGCGATCATATAGCTATGTGGTATGGCCTTAATGAATAGATCTGCTATATTGTTCTTTCTGTCTACTCATTCAAAGACAACATCTTATCTTTAATGAGATGGAAACGTCTGAGGATGTGCTTGGATCTATAATGAGACCTAGGTTCTTATTTTGAATAACGATCCCAGTGTTATGAAAATAGAGTGACACGATCCTTCAATCTTAGGAACGACTCTTAAATCCATGATGAGTTTCTTCATCTAGACAGCTTCCTAATGGCTTCACTAGCAGCAACATACTCTGGCTCAGTAGTTGAGTCAGCTACTATCTGCTGTTTGAAACTCTTCCAACTCACTGTCCCATTAATTAGGATAAACACATATCCTGATATTGACTTGCTATCATCTGCTTTCCAATGATCCTTCCTTAGATCAGCCTGAAATCTACTAGCTATGCCCAAAGCATAAGCTACATCAGGCTTGGTACATAGCATGGCATACATAATTGATCCCACAGCGAAGCATAAGAGATTTCATTCATCCTTTTCCTCTCTTCTGGTGTCTTTAAGATATATTTTCTTAAGAGACGTATACCATAACTTACAGACAAGTAACCTTTCTTACTTGCCTCATATTAAATCTCTTTAATATGAGGTCTATGTACCGTGACTGGGATAAGCCTAACATCCTTTTAGATCTATCTCTATAGATCTTTATACCCAGTATATAGGATGCTTCACCCTAGTCTTTTATGAAAACTTATTTGATAGCAAGTTTTGATCGATTGCATCATTGGGATATCATTCCCAATGAGCAGTATGTCACCGACATACAGAACCAAGAAGACAATAACACTCCCACTTGTCTTCTTATATACATATGGTTCATCCATATTTTTGATAAAGCAAACTCTTTGACTGTCATATCAAATCAGATGTTCCAGCTCCTCAAAATCTGCTTCATCCATAGATGGATCTATTAGCCTGCATACTTGATTTGCTCTCCCACTTGAGACAAATCTCTCTGCTGAGTCATATAGACCTCTTCCTCTAGATTACTATTGAAAATCATCTTGACATCCATCTATCAGATTTCATAATCATAGTATGCTGCTATAGCAAGCAAAATCCAGACGGACTTGAGCATAGCCACTAGTGAGAAGGTTTCATCATAGTCAATTCCTTGCCTTTGACTGAAACCCTTCTCCACTAACCTAGCTTTGTAGGTTTCTACTTGGCCATCTACTCTGATCTTCCTTTTGAAGATCCACTTGCACCCTATTGGGGTCACACCCTCAGGTGCATCAACCAAGTCTACACTTGTTGGTATTCATCGAGTCCATCTCAGATTTCATAGCTTTCAGTTATCTGTTTGAGTCTCTATTCATGACAGCTTCCGAATAGGTCAGTGGATCAACATTCTAAATGATGTTGATAGAATTGTTATTCTCAATGATAAAATTATATCTCAGAGATGCTTGACGCACTCTATCTGACCTTCAGAGAGGAGGTGTGTATAGTGGATGTACCTCATCCTTGAGACTTTTGATTGAGGATCTTCTTGTGGTCCAACCATGGTATTTCTGGATCGATTTGTAGATCATAACTTTTATAAATTCAATATTCCTCCCACTGCCTCCTTCTTGGATAAATTCATGTTTCAAGAAAGTGGCATGCCTACTAACAAACACTTTTGTTCAGTAGGGTGGTTGAAATAATATCTATTAATTTATTAAGATACTCTACAAACCTACACTTGTCTGATCTAGCATTAAGCTTATGTCCAAAAATATTTTTGACATAAGTAGGATAGCCCAAAGTCTTAAGATGTTTAAGATTAGGCTTCCTTCCATTCATATCTCATATGGAGTGCTTACAACAGACTTTGAAGGTATTCTGTTTAATATATATGTGGCAGTCTCTAGGGCATTATCCCTAGAAAGATATTGGGAGATCAATGAAGCATATCATGGACCGCATCATATCCATCACAGTACGATTTTCTTTCTGCTACACCATTTAACTGAGGCGTATTAGGAGGATCCATTCAGAGAGAATACCTTTACTTTTAAGATGATCAAGAAATTCAATGGATAAGTATTCTCTCCTCGATCAGATCGAAGAAGCTTGATACTTTTTTTTCAGTTTATTTCTCGACCATATCTTGGTACTCCTTGAACTTATCAAAGCTTCTAATTATGTTTCATAAGATACACATATCCAACTTAATAAATCATCTGTAAAGATCAAGTATCTTCTTCTGGTTGAGTTGTTATCGGTCCATATACATCTATATGTACTAGAGCTAACAACTCACTTGTCCTCTCTCCATATCCAAAAAATGGAGTCTTGGACATCTTACCCATGAGACAAGATTTATAAGTTCCAATGATTCATAATCATTTGGGTCAAAGAATTTTCTTTGTATAACTTGTTTATCTTTGACTCACTAATATGACCAAGACGACAATGCCAGAGATATGTGACATTCACATTTTTCTCTTTCTTTTCATATTTCTTTTAATATGAAAAATATTTTATTGAGTGCAAGAATTAAAAGATTGTTATCAATATAACACTGTCATAAAATTTATTAGAAAAAAAATGGAGTATCCATTTTCCATTAGCTTTATTTCATAACCTTATTTTAATAACAAAGGTATAGAAATAATATTTCTAATGATCTTGGTATGAATAACAGTCTTTTAATCTAAAGTTTTGCCCGAAGGTAAATCAATCATACAGTTTCCACAGTCTCTCGCTAATGGACTCTCCTCTTGGCCATAAAGCTCGAGGTTACCTCTTTTCAGATCTTTGATATTCTGTAGTTATAGTAATGAACTACAAAAGTATGATCCACAGTGGTATCCAATACCCAAATATCAGAGTCTGAATCACTCAATTAAAAATAAGTCTGTATCACATACACACTTTTTGGTGTTACACTTGCACCCTACTTCAATCTTACATGATTATTCTTGCAATTATACTCTCAATTTTTAAATTTTTAGAAATAATATCCATACAGACATCATTATCTTCTCATTATTACTAACCAATCTAGGGTCAGAAATATCCAGAATATCAGAGTTTTTTTCTGATATAAACTTAATTTGTAAGTTCCTCAACCAATCCATATAGTTGTATCAGTCAATATAGTTTTATTTATTATATCATGGGGTAAAAATAAAGAAGCCATAATATAGACTTAAATCTATATAAAATAATAGTATAAGCAGATCACTCATGTTTGACATGCATAACTAGATGAGGACTTTTAAAACTAGTTATGTCTCCCACTATTTTATTAGATACCATAGCCCTCTCCTATGATAAATGAGATATATTTTATATTTATCTTAATAGAATTAAGATCCTAATTTCTCATAACGATCTTGTGTTAACACAACAAACCCTTATGAGTTCATAGGTAGAAAATTCTTTCCAATTACATCTCATGCAATTCTTAATATTTTATCTTAACCTCTAAAATATTATTATCTTATGTTAACACAACAAGCTATAATATTTTAGTTAAGTAAGACCCTTCATTTTAATACAGTCAAAATCGAATATAATTGCCCTTATGTTAGCACAACAAAGCAGTATATCCAAAATTACCGTAAGCATCTTTTATGCACTAGAATTATGTTATATCAATCCTTATGACAAGCCTTATGGTAAACAACAAACTAGCCATAGTTCATGATGTAACATTAACCTAGCATGAAGGAAGGCCCTTAGTAGTGTTTAAAACACTAAGCTACCTTCATTCAAGATTCGAACTAATCTAATTGGCCAGAAAAGTGTTAAGATTGATGGGGGTCTCTCATTGTTTTTCTTAGACACCAATAAAATTGGCCAGATTAGCAACGAAACCAATTAAATAACCACCGCACTTGAAACACTCCTTAGACACCAATTAATTAATCGATTCAAGAAAATAGGTCAGCTTTGGTTCACAACACTACGACTTAATATGATTTTTATGAGGGCTTTAATGGTCTCAAACACATCCTAATTTAATCTATCACAAGAATGCACTATAATAGTTGTATCTTAATAATCATAACAACTAATTATGGCATATTATCATATCTCTAAGATATAGAAGCAGAATCATACAATATGATTATAACTAAATATCTCAAGCATATCATATATGCATGAAGTTTTAATAACATGCATCAATATAAAACACTCTTTTCATGGTTCTTCTTGGAACATCACAGTGGCACCCCTACACGCCATAAGAGTACCCTATTGAATAGGAAGGGAGGGTCTTTGAACCCTATTTGCTCTTATGACCGGACGGTTTGGTTATGAACTCTAATTAGAGTACTAAGCTACTAAGAAAATTCTACACATATATCATGCATTTTATATTTAAAACATATCTCTAAGACAAGATGGGGTTTGGATGTTCAATCGGGTTCAACCCTTGACCCGACTTGAACCAAACCAAAAACTCATGCTTGATCACAATCAAGATAATAATTTAATATTTGATTACATAAATCAAGTTAGGCTCTGATACCACTGTTGAGTTTTGACGGCATAGCAGAAGGGTTAGGTGTTTAAAATTTTTATTCAAAACACCCAATGCACCGGAAGCCCTAATGCCCAGAAACTCTTGACTATAATAATCAAAGCATAATAAATATAAATTAGGATAAGAAAAATATCTATAGCACTAATCCCAATTTTCATAAGGCATCCAAGTATCCACCCTCCAATTGTGATCCACACAAAAATTGAACCAAAGACAGCGCTCCTTCTTTACCTTGCTTCAAGAGTTCTAGCCTCATACCGGTCAAGTTTCTTCAAGAACCTAACCTCACCCTCTTAGAACCTCCTTAGAATTTTGATTCTCCTTCTTTAGAATCCTTACAACCCTTGTTAGGATCAGATAAGGCTTTGTCTTAAATCCCAAAGCCTTGTCCTAAAACTAAGATAGGTTGTAAGTAAGAAAGGAGAGCAACAAGAGAGAAATTGGAAACCCCTCTTCGATTCATTGGATACCTAGTGCCCCAGCCAATTTATAGCCACCAGAGGGATGCCAAAAGAGAGGAACATGCCTTATCCAAAAGGCATATCTAATCTGATTATCAGAGATAAGAGTTCCTTCAAGCAGAAGGACTCTTATCCATGATACATCGATCAGCACCCTGGTCTGTGCGCGTGCAACCAAAGAAGGGATGTTTTCACATCTCTTATCAAACAAAAAAATCTTCAAAAATCCACATGGATTGAAGATTCAATATAAATTTTTATAAAATAAAAAATGGTGATAAAATTCTCATGGAAGGATGCTATCCTTGCACCTCTTCACGCGAGTGCTGATCACCATGTGTGCAGGCATTTGGACTGACTTATGGCATCAATTTGGCATCTAGATAAGTCTGAAAAAATCTTAGAAAAATTATCAAAAATATATTATCAAATGTATAATGTTATAACCAAAAATTGTTCTAATCTGAAAGTATTTGATAGGGATAAGGACTCTCCAAATCACAAGAGATGTGACACTTCTGCACGTGCATGCGAGACATCCTTCTTTTTCTTATTTTTTCTCTTCCTCAAAAATTTTAGAAAAAATATATCTCATGCTTTGGATATGTACCAGAAGATAGAGGGTGATGTGAGCTATTACACATAATTTTAATCCTATAAAAAATAATATTTTTTCTTCTACCCATGCCAACACTTGTACGCAGAACCTGTTTTGCACCAAGAGTCCACCACAACTTGGACTCTTCATAATTGGTGTTAACATGGGATGTGGTGCCCCAATTTGGGTTGCTTCCAGGTGATATGACCTGACCCAAATATCTACCTAATTGGGTTAGCTAATTAGCAAGGGATGGGACCAAATTGATCTCCAAAGGAGCAAGGGTTTCCACACGTGCTTGCATGCTTACCGGAATCCTGATTGAATCCAAAATTCCAATCAGCCTTTTTCAAAAGGATCCTTGGCAATTTCCATATGTGTATGACCCATTAGATTCCACATCTAGCTGGTAGTAGGTCCAGGTATAAGTTGATCAAATTTGATTAGATTTCAATCTAATCGATTTTGGTCCAATCGAGCTAACCCGAGTTCAATAATTAGAATCATTTCTAATTGGCAATCGAATTAAACTCTTTAATTTGGTCAAAAATCTACAAGTCAAGATTGACATCTAGCAATGATCATGACTATCCAAAAGATGTAGAATTTGATGAAAATATCAAATCTACCCTTCAGTGGCAAATTATCGTGCAATTCAATCCTTCGATCATCCTTGCACCCTGAATATGTTCATGAGTATGGAATCATGTCAAACTCAAACACATATTCATATCGATTCTCAATTAATCAATAATAACTCCAATAAAGAAGTATTAGAAACTCTTTCTAGTCTCCTTTCTGCTTTTGGCCAAAAGACTTTTCTGAGTCATCTAGGATTAAGAATACACAGGATGCGATCTCCTCTTACTAGGAGTGATCGATTCCATATTGACCTACTCAGAACCTTCATATACACTCCACCATATCCAGAACACCCCGTACATATCTTAATGCTATGCCTGGATATGAATCAAAATATGAGTTCATGTGCACAAGATTCCATGATAGTTTCAGGTCTAAGGATCACTTGCACAACTCCTACTTAGAGAACCATCTTTGACATGCAAATAAGGCTTCTATTAGATATTCTCTTTCATCGAGTCAATTCAGTGGACTCATTTCTCAAATGAGCACCCACATCTTGCATTAGTGTCTCACACAAGTGGCTAGTGAGATCTGCCACCCTCTTCAGTGAGCATACATAGGATGTGCCAGTCTATCTGGAACATTGATCCCAACTCAATATTCCTACGATCAGGAATTTTTAAGATTAGAATTTTGGATTTTAGGTCTCACTAGCATGACCCATTCATATCTCCTAAAATCATTATTCTAATCTTTGGGGTTCATCATAATCTTAGATATATTAAGATGCAGCTAATATAATTAATCAATACCTCAAATTATAAATATCATTTATGAGTTAAAAATTTTAAAGAAAGTTCCATCACAACACACTTACGATTGGCTTATAGGGCACTCTTCTTTCAATCTCCCACTTGCACTGAAGCCAATCGCCTTTGTATCTCATACAATTAAGATGGCGATCATATAGCTACTGTGGTATGGCCTTAATGAATAGATCTGCTATATTGTTCTTTCTGTCTACTCGTTCAAAGACAACATCTTATCTTTAATGAGATAAAAATGTCTGAGGATGTGCTTGGATCTATAATGAGACCTAGGTTCCTTATTTTGAATAACGGTCTCAGTGTTATGAAAATATAGTGACACCAGTCCTTCAATCTTAGGAACGACTCTTAAATCCATGATGAGTTTTTTCATCCTGACAGCTTCCTTAATTGCTTCACTAGTAGCAACATTCTCTGGCTCAGTAGTTGAGTTAGCTACTATCTGCTGTTTGAAACTCTTCCAACTCACTACCCCATTAATTAGGATAAACACATACCCTGATATTGACTTGCTATCATCTGCTTTTCAATGATCCTTCCTTAGATCAGCCGGAAATCTACTAGCTATGCCCAAAGCATAAGCTACATCAGGCTTGGTATATAGCATGGTATATATAATTGATCCTACAGCTGAAGCATAAGAGATTTCATTCATCCTTTTCCTCTCTTCTGGTATCTTTAAGACATATTTTCTTAAAGAGACGTATACTATAACTTGCAGACAAGTAACCTTTCTTACTTGCCTTCATATTAAATCTCTTTAATATGAGATCTATGTACCATGACTGGGATAAGCCAACATCCTTTTAGATCTATCTCCATAGATCTTTATACCCAGTATATAGGATGCTTCACCCTAGTCTTTTATGAAAAACTTATTTGATAGCCAAATTTTGACCGATTGCATCATTGGGATATCATTCCCAATGAGCTGTATGTCACCAACATACGGAATCAAGAAGATAATAACACTCTCACTTGTCTTCTTATATCATATGGTTCATCCATATTTTTGATAAAGCCAAACTCTTTGACTGTCATATCAAATCGAATGTTCCAGCTTCTTAAAATCTGCTTTGATCCATAGATAGATCTCATTAGCCTGCATACTTGATTTGCTCTCCCACTTGAGATAAATCTCTCTGGCTGAGTCATATAGATCTCTTCCTCTAGATTACTATTGAAAATCGGTCTTGACATCCATCTACCAGATTTCATAATCATAGTATGCTGCTCTAGCAAGCAAAATCCAGATGGACTTGAGTATAGCCACTAGTGAGAAGGTTTCATCATAGTTAATTCCTTGCCTTTGATTGAAACCCTTCGTCACTAACCTAGCTTTGTAGGTTTCTACTTGGCCATCTATTTTGATCTTCCCTTTGAAGATACACTTGCACCCTATTGGGGTCACACCCTTAGGTGCATCAACTAAGGTCTACACTTGGTTGATATTCATCGAGTCCATCTCAGATTTCATAGCTTTTAGTTATCTATTTGAGTCTCTATTTATGACGGCTTCCGAATAGATCAGTGGATCAACATTCTAAATGATGTTGATAGAATTATTATTCTCAATGACAAAATTATATCTCAGAGATGCTTGACACACTCTATCTAACCTTCGGAGAGGAGCTATGTATAGTGAATGTACCTCATCCTTGGGGATTTTTGATTGAGGATCTTCTTGTGGTCCAACCACTGGTATTTTTGGATCAGTTTGTAGATCATGAACTTTCATAAATTCAATATTCCTCCCACTGCCTCCTTCTTGGATAAATTTATATTTTTTGAAAGTGGCGTGCCTACTAACAAACACCTTTTATTCAGTAGGATGGTTGAAATAATATCTATTAATTTCATTAAGATACTCTACAAACCTACACTTATCTGATCTAGCATTAAGCTTATGTCCAAAAATATTTTTGACATAAGTAGGACAGCCCAAAGTCTTAAGATGTTTAAGATTAGGCTTCCTTCCATTCCATATCTCATATGGAGTGCTTGCAACAGACTTTGAAGGCATTCTGTTTAATATATATGTGGTAGTCTCTAGGGTATTATCCCTAGAAAGATATTGGGAGATCAATGAAGCATATCATGGACCGCATCATATCCATCACAGTATGATTTCTTCTTTCTGCTACACCATTTAACTAAGGCATATTAGGAGGGATCCATTCAGAGAGAATACCTTTACTTTTAAGATGATCAAAAAAATTCAATGGATAAGTATTCTCCTCCTCGATCAGATCGAAGAAACTTGATACTTTTTTTTCAGTTTATTTCTCGACCATATCTTGATACTTCTTGAACTTATCAAAGGCTTTGATTTTATATTTCATAAGGTACACATATCCAAACCTTAATAAATCATCTGTAAAGATCAGGGTATCTTCTTCTGGCCTGAGTTGTTATCGATCCAATACATCTATATGTACTAGAGCTAACAACTCATTGTTCTCTCTCCATATCTAGAAAATGAAATCTTGGACATCTTACCCATGAGATAAGATTTATAAGTTTTCAATGATTCATAATCATTTGGATCAAAGAATTCTTCTTTATATAACTTGTTTGTCCTTGACTTACTAATACGACCAAGGTGACAATGCCAGAGATATGTGACATTCATATTTTCTCTCTTTTTTTCATATTTTTTTTAATATAAAAAATATTTTATTGAGTGCAAGAATTAAAAGATTATTATCAATATAACCACTATCATAAAATTTATTAGAAAAAAAAATGGAGTATCCATTTTTCATTAGCTTTATTTCATAACCTTGTTTTAATAACAAAGGTATAGAAATAATATTTCTAATGATCTTTGGCATGAATAACAGTCTTTTAATTCTAAAGTTTTGCCCGAAGATAAATCAATCATACAGGTTCCCATAGTCTCTACGCTAATGGACTCTCCACTTGGGCCATAAAGCTCGAGGTTATCTCTTTTCAGATCTTTGATATTCTGTAGTTATAGTAATGAACTACAAAAGTATGATCCATAGGTAGTATCCAATATCCAAATATCAGAATCTGAATCACTCAATTAAAAAATAGGTCTGTATTATATACACATCTTTTGGTGTTACACTTGCACCCTACTTCAATCTTACAAGATTATTCTTGTAATTATACTCTCAATTTTTAAATTTACCATAAATAATATCCATATAGATATCATTACCTTCTCATTATTACTAACCAATCTAGGGTTAGAAATATTCAGAATATCGAAGTTCTTTTCTGATATAAACTTAATTTGTAAGTTCCTCAACCAATCCATATAGTTGTATTGATCAACATAGTTTTATTTATTATATCATGGGGTAAAAATAAAGAAGCCATAATATAGACTTAAATCTACATAAAATAATAGTATAAGCAGACTACTCATGTTTGACATGCATAACTAGATGAGGACTTTTAAAACTAGTTATGTCTCCCACTATTTTATCAGATACCATAGCCTCTCCTATGGTAAACGAGATATATTTTATATTTATCTTAGTGGAATTAAGATTCTAATTCCTCATAACGATCTTGTGTTAGCACAACAAACCCTTATGAGTTCATAGGTAGAAAATTCTTTCCAATTACATCTCATACAATTTTTAATATTTTATCTTGACCTCTAAAATATTATTAGCCTTGTGTTAACACAACAAGCTATAATATTTTAGTTAAGTAAGACCCTTCATTTCAATACAGTCAAAATTGAATATAATTATCTTGTGTTAGCACAACAAAACAGTATATCCAAAATTATAGAAAGCATCTTTTATGCACCAAGATTATGTTATATCAATCTTTATGACAAGCCTTATGGTAACATAATAAATTAGTCATAGTTCATGATGTAACATTAACCTAGCATGAAGGAAGGCCCTTAGTAGTGTTTAAAATACTAAGCTACCTTCATTCAAGATTCGAACTAATCTAATTGGCTAGAAAAGTGTTAAGATTGATGGGGATCCCCTATTATTTTTCTTAGACACCAATAAAATTGACCAGATCAGCAACGGAATCAATTAAATAACTACTGCACTTGAAACACTCCTTAGACACCAATTAATTAATCGATTTAAGAAAATAGGTCAGCTTCGGTTCACAATACTATGACTTAATATAATTTTTATGAGGGCTTTAATGATCTCAAACACATCCTAATTCAATCTATCACAAGAATGCACTATAATAGTTATATCTTAATAATCATAACAACTAATTATGGCATCTTATCATATCTCTAAGATATGGAAGCAGAATCATACAATATGATTATAACTAAACATCTTAAGAATATCATATATGCATGAAGTTTTAATAACATGCATCAATATAAAATACTCTTTTCATGATTTTTCTTCTTGAAACATCACAGTGGCACCCCTACACGCCATAAGAGTACCCTATTGAATAGGAAGGGAGGGTCTCTGAATCCTACTTGCTCTTATGACCGGACTGCCTGATGATGAACTCCAATTAGAGTACTAAGCTACTAAGAAAATTCTACACATACATCATGTATTTTATATTTAAAACATATCTCTAAGACAAGATCGGGTTTGGCTGTTCAATCGGATTCAATCCTTGATCCGACTTGAACCAAACCAAAAACTCATGCTTGATCACAATCAAGATAATAATTTAATATTTGATTACATAAATTAAGATAGGCTCTGATACCACTATTGAGTTTCGGTGGCACAGCGGAAGGGTTGGGTGTTTAAAATTTTCATTCAAAATATCCAATGCACCGGAAGCCCTAATGCCCAGAAACTCTTGACTATAATAATCAAAATATCATAAATATAAATTAGGATAAAAAAAATATCTATAGCTCTAATCCTAATTTTTACAAGATGTCCAAATATCCGCCCTCCAATGGTCATCCACACAAAAATTGAACCAAAGACAGCGCTCCTTCTTCACCTTGCTTTAAGAGTTCTAGCCTCTAGAACTCGACTAGCCTCGTACCGATCAAGTTTCTTCAAGAACCTGACCTCATCCTCTTAGAACCTCCTCTGAACTTTTGATTCTCCTTCTTTAAGATCCTTACAACCCTTGTTAGGATCAGATAAGGCTTTGTCTTAAATCCCAAAGCCTTGTCCTAAAACTAAGATAGGTTGTAAGTGAGAAAGGAGAGCAACAAGAGAGAAATTGAAAACCCCTCTTCGATTCATTGGATACCCAGTGCCCCGGCCTATTTATAGCTACCAGAGGGATGCCAAAAGAGAGGGACATGCCTTATCCAAAAGGGATATCTGATCTGATTATCAGAGATAAGAGTTCCTTCAAGCAGAAGGACTCTTATCCATGATACGTCGATCAGCACCCTGGTCTGCGCGCATGCAACCAAAAAAATGATATTTTCATGTCCCTTCTCAAATCAAAAAAAATCTTCAAAAATCCACATAGATTGGAGATTAAATATAAATTTTAGAAAATTAAAAATAGTGATAAAATTCTCACGGAAGGATGCTATCCTCGCACCTCTTCACGTGAGTGCTGATAACCACGTGTGTAGGCATTAAGACCGACTTATGGCATCCATTGGCATCTAGATAAGTCTGAAAAAATTTTAAAAAAGTTATCAAAAATATATTATCAAATTTAAAATATTATCACCAAAAATTATTCTAATCTAAAAGTATTCGATAGGGATAAGGACTCTCCAAATCATAAAGAGATGTGATGCTTCTGCGCGCACGTGCGAGACATCCTTCTTTTTCCAATTTTTTTCTCTTCCTCAAAAATTTCAAAAAAAATATATCTTATGCTTTGAGATATGTATCATAGGATGGAGGATGACGTGAGCTATCACACATAATTTTAATCCCACAAAAAATAATATTTTTTTCTTCTGCCCACGCCAACACTTATACGCAGAACCTGTTTTGCACCAAGAGTCCACCACAACTTGGACTCTTCATAATTGGTGTTAGCATGGGATGTGGTACCTCAATTTGGGCTGCTTCCAGGTGATATCACCTGACCCAAATGTCTACCAAATTGAGCTAGCTAATTAGCAAGGGATGGGACCAAATTGGTCTCCAAAGGAGCAAGGGTTTCCACACGTGCTAGCATGCTTACCGGAACCCTGATTGAATCCAAAATTCCAATCAACCTTTTTCAAAAGGGTCCTTGGCCAATTTCTATATGTGTGTGACCCATTGGGTTCCACATCTAGTTGGTAGTAGGTCCAGATATAAGTTGATCAAATTTGATTAGATTTCAATCTAATCGATTTTGGTCCAATTAAGCTAACCCGAGTTCAATAATTAGAATCATTTCTAATTGGCAATCGAATTAAACTCTTTAATTCGATCAAAAACTTACAAGTTAAGATTGACATCTAGCAATGTATCAGGACTACCCAGAAGATATAGAATTTGATAAAAATATCAAATCTACCCTTCAGTGATAAATTATCATGCAATTTAATCCTTCGATCATCCTTGCATCTTGAATATGTTCATGAGTATGGAATCATGTCAAACTCAAACATATATTCATATCGATTCTCAATTAACCAATAGTGACTCCAATGAAGAAGCATTAGAAACTCTTTCTAATCTCCTTCCTGCTTTTGGCCAAAAGACTTTTCTGAGTCATCTAGGATTGAGAATACACAGGATGCGATCTCCTTTTACTAGGAGTGATCGATTCCATATTGACCTACTCCCAACCTTCATACACACTCCACCATATCCACAACACTCTGTACATATCTTAATGCCATGCCTGGGTATGAATCAAAATATGAGTTCATGTGCACAAGATTCCATGATAGTTTCAGGTCTAAGGATCACTTGCACAACTCTCACTTAGAGAACCATCTTTGACATGCAAATAAGACTTCCATTAGATATTCTCTTTCATCGAGTCAATTCAGTGGACTCATTTCTCAAATGAGCACCCACATCTTTGCATTAGTGTCTCACACAAGTGGCTAGTGAGATCTGCCACCCTCTTCAGTAAGCATACATAGGATGTGCCAGTCTGAAATATTGATCCTCGACTCAATTCTCCTACGATCAGAAATATTTAAGATTAGGATTTTAGGATTTTAGGTCTCACTAGCATGACCCATTCATGTCTCCTAAAACCATTATCCTAATCTTTGGGGTTCATCATAATCTTAGATATATTAAGATGTTGCTAATATGATGAATCAATGCCTCAAATAATAAATGTCATTTCATGAGTTGAAAAATTTTAAAGAAAGTCCCATCGCAACGCACTTATGATTGGCTTATAGGGCACTCTTCTTTCAATGAGTAAGTAGTGAATGCCATAGGATCTAAGAGACCAAGAGATAGGCTAAACCAAAGATATCTATGGCACCTTAGGCTAGGCCATATAGTAGAGGATAGATTAACAAATTAGAGAAAGATGGCATTCTCGGGCCATTGACTTCTGAGTGTTATCCAATTTGTGAGTCCTATCATTAAGAAAAGATAGCCAAGCTGTCTGTTGGGTATAAAATACCCCCAACCGAAGTTTATAAAAGGCCGACCCTTCTTAGGCTCTTCCAGCTTCTGACCTTGTGTGGCATCTTTTTGAACTCCCTCGACCGTCCGAGCTTCCATAATACCATCCGGACTTCTCCGATAATGAGCTCCTCCATGCATATACCGGGCTGCTCCAAATACTTTTCGAGCTTCACTATCAGTCGATTTTCTACAATGATCGACTATTCTCCGAATCTCTTCCAGACTTCTTTCGACCACGAACGACTTTACTCTGAACTTCTTTCAGACTTCATCAATATCTGAACTTTTCCAACAGCAGGGCTTCTATAGTAACCAGACTCCATTCAAGTTTCTACGACGGTCGACCGCCTTCCGAATTTCATCCGAGCTTCTACAAGAGTCGGATCCCAGCCGAACTTCTACAGCAAAATTGAATCCTGGACTCCTCCAGCGTTCGACCTTCCATAGTGTCTTCAAGACTCCTCCACTAGACAAACATCCACAACACCATCTAAACTCCATTGTCGGATGACCCCCTGTCGGATTCCTTATGAAACTGGACCTCTCCGATGGATAATCTTCAAACGAGCTTACATATCAGGCAAATCCCAGACAGACTTCTCTGGCAATCAGACTTCTACCGAACTTCACCAATATAAAATCCTCATTCGAGCTTCTACAGCAGATGACTCCCACCTGTAGCATCAGCACCCAAGGCATCCGACAATAGTAGACTCATCAGCAACCTCAGAAACATCTGAGCTTCTCCTAGATTGCTGAGACAGAGAGACATTCTGCTCCGTCAGACATCCCAACCGAGCTTCAGCCATCAGGCCCGAACTCTCTGGCAAGTCACGACAATGGCCACTACCCTACTCCACTCTCTGTAATGGATTTCATGTGGCTCCACCACTCTCTGGCAAGTCGTGACAACGGACACCACTCCACTCTCCATAACAAACTCCACGTGGCCCTGAACGGCTCCCTGATGCCACTACTCTCCATAACAAACTCTGCGTGGCCCCGAACGGCCCACTACCAGACAGTTACAGACGTCATTGTCAATCAGTTATGCTCTCCATCTATAAAAAGGAGACCCCAGATACGTTCTTCTCTAAGCTCTAAACTCTATCTCGAAACTCTACTAAAATTTTATTTGAGTGCTCCATTTCTGTTGAGGCAGAGTATTGACTTGAGCATCGGAGGGTCTTGCCAGAGCACCCCCAACTCTGGTTTAGACTTTCCTTGCAGGTCCCGATGGTGGACGCAATCCCCTCGACTCCAGCTTCTCCGACGTCAGCGAAATTCTGCACCAACAAAATTGGCGCTAGAGGAAGGGCTGTGTCTTCACAGTAGCCTTGTTCTTAAAGGAGTACTCAATAAGACTGTCTTCGATCATCTTCTTCGATATTTTTCCTTCTTCTCTTGCCAGATCTCCACCTGATGCCTCCCCGAAAGGCATCCACCAGGCGATCTACGGCCTCCACAGCCAGATCTCAACGAGCCTCGCAAGCTCCGACCTCGTCTCCAATTTTCCAGGCTCCTCCACCTCCGGTAATGACAGTCGGCATAGAGCAGTTCGACTTGCTGGTTCAGCAGGTCAGGGGCCTCATCGAAGTAGTGTAGGCCATGCAGCAGTAGTTGCAGCAACCGCAGGCATCAGTGCGGCTGGAAAGAGCATCATCGAAGTTCCAAAATCTGACGACTGGGTGGGCCACTTGGGCCAGTCACCCTGTCTTCCCCGAAAAGGAGAAGCAGAAGGCAGAGAGCCCTCCGTCTGATCATGATTCCACCCCCGGAGGGTCCCTACCTCTGTTCCATCAGAAGACCCTCGAGACTCGCAGTCGAGAGGACCTCCTGGATCAAAGATTCCAGGAGATAAACCGACGGATCGAAGAGCTCCGTCATGCTCCCACTGCTTACGGTGAGGACATCTGCACTGACCCTCCTTTCTCTCAAATGATTATGCAAGAACCAATCCCGTCGAACTTCAAGCTCCCCCAATTCGAGAGCTACGACGGGATCTCGGATCTGGTTGACCACCTGGAGGCCTTCTGAAAAATGATGCTGCTCCATGGCACGCCAGACGCCATCTTGTGCCAAGCTTTCCCATCCATCTTGAAGGGAGCAGCAAGAAATTGATACTCGGCACTGAAGTCGGATACTATCTTCTCCTTTGATCAGATGAGCCACCAGTTCTTCACTCATTTCGTCAGCAGCCGGCATCCCCGAAGAGGTTCAGAGTCCCTCATCAACATCAAGCAAAAGGAGAGAGAATCCATCCGAACTTATGTCAACCATTTTAATGTCGCCGCGTTGGAGGTCCAGAATTTAGACCAATCGATTGCAATGGCCACCCTGAAGAGCGGTCTTCAAAAGAACGATCTTCTGTTCTCCTTAGAAAAGAAGTATCCCAGGGACTTTGCGGATCTGCTGGCTTGGGCTGAAGGATATGCCCGAGCAGAGAAAGCCTTCAAGCTGAAGGATGAGGAGGTCGTGAAGGAGCGACAGGCGAGGGACTCCAGCAAGCTCGCAGTTGAAAAAGGGCCGAGTGAAGCCACGTTCCCGAACTCCCTCCGGACATAGGCATGTGCGCACTCCTCCCTGAGCTTGTAGGCAGAGGAGCTCGGACCGCAGGGTTCGATGGAGCTCTCTCCCAGAAAGATTCCACAGCTACACCCCCCTTAATGCTCCAAAAGCTCAAGTGCTGATGGAGGTTAGGGAGCAGCTACCAAGGCTGGAAAGGATGCGCACACACCCCGAGAAGTACAACCCTAATAAATTCTGCCTCTATCATCGTGACCATGGCCATGACACGGAGGAGTGCATTCAGCTCCGAGATGGGATCGAGGAGCTCATCAGATGAGGTCGGCTCGACAGATTCATCCGATATCGGCCTAAGGGTAGAGAAGATCGGTCGAGGGCCCTACCACTGCCAGAGTCACCAAGGAGGGAAGAACAGCCTAAAGATCGGCCTCCAATCAGGATCATCAACACCATCTCTAGAGGATCCTGATGGGGAACAGACCTTCCACGATCATGGGACTCAAAAAATCTACTAGTGTATTAACAATAACTTTGCCTTAAATAAAAGTTTCATATTCGTATATCTTTTCTTTTGGCATGAGCTTATTACGACAGGGAGTAGCTCCTTCGAACAACCAAAATTAAGCGTGTTAGGAACAGGAGGAGAACCTCATCCTAATACGAGCAAAGTCGAAGGCCCGATTATTTAAAGACTGGATGGGGGGAGAGGCCCTTGCAGCGGCCCTTATGCACCCCCACAGCCATGTTAGGAACAGGAGGAGAATCTTATCCTAACACGAGCAAAGTCGAAGGCTCGATTATTTAGAGACTGGATGGGGGGAGAGGTCCTCGCAATGGCCCTTATGTGCCCCCACAGTCATGTTAGAAATAGGAGGAGAACCTCATCCTAACATGAGCAAAGTCGAAGGCTCGATTATTTAGAGACCAGATGAGGGGAGAGATCCTCGCAACGGCCCTTATGTGCCCCCACAGTCATGTTAGGAATAGGAGGAAAACCTCATCCTAACATGAGCAAAGTCGAAGGCCTGGTTATTTAGAGACCGGATGGGAGGAGAGGCCCTCGCAATGGCCCTTATGTGCTCCCACAGCCCTGTTAGAAAGAGGAGGAGAATCTCATCCTAACATGAGCAAAGTTGAAGGCCCGATTATTCAGAGACTGGATGGGGGGAGAGGCCCTTGCAACGGCCCTTACGTGCCCCCACAACCCTGTTAGGAATAGGAGGAAAACCCCATCCTAACATGAGTTGAAATTGACTGCATCAGGAATAGGAGGAGAACCTCATCCTGACATAAATGAAGACCTGATCGTTCAAGATCGGATGAGGGGGAAGTCTCCTCAACGGCTCCTCTACACCCCTACAACCCCATTAAGAGCAGAGGGGAAACCCTCACTCGAACACAAAAAAAAAATAAAAAAAAAGGGAAGAGAAAAAGGAAAAGCGACGAGCTACGCTAGTGATAAGGGAAAAATAAACTACTTCAAAGAAATAAGGAACCTCGTCTCAATAAGGAAGGAGACTCTTGTCAAAAACTCTCAGTCTCAAAGAGGAAACCCAACATTGGCAAGAGAAAATAGACTTCCATAAAGTAACAAAAGCTTGGGCCCCAGGCTGGAGCACCAAGAGGAAGCGTCAAACTCGAATGGCCTTGAAAAGACCTTCGATCATGAACAAAAAGGGTGAATCAACACGACGATGACCAAGAATCTTCAAACAACGTCGACATCGAATAAGACAGAAGATAAAAGAAGCTTGATAGACGATAATTTAATGCAAGAATGGACAAGATAATGAAAAAATTTCTTTTTATTTCATTAGTAAAGTACGCATTACAAAGCCTTTGAAGGCCAAAAAAAAATGACAAGAAAAAAAAAGAATACGTGGAAGAACGAAAGGTAAAAGAGGCTCTAGGGAAGCTCGGCTTCTTCCGACTTCGAACTCTCCATTCCAGCCATCATCAGGGATTGCTTTAAGTTCTCAACTTCTTCTTTTAGTTCTTTCATTCTTAACAGTATCTCCCATATATTTGGTGAAACCGTCGACTCTCGCCCTCTGACTCTCGAAGCCTCTTCCTCAGAACTTCAGACTCTGCCTCGGCATCCTTGACCGCCTGCTGCTCATAGGCCAGTTGAATCTTCAGTCGCTGCAGTTCGGCCTTCTCCTACCCAAGGGCCATGGACAGTTCTGCCATGGTCCCCCTCAAGGAGCGGAGCTCGTCGGAGCCTTGTGCCGAGACGGCCTGGACTCTCTCGGACAAATGCCTCTAAAGGTGGGCAACCTCGTCGGTCGTCGTCTTGAGCTTCTTTCGGTAGTCGTCTACTTGCCCGCACCAGCCGACTCGGTAGGCATTGTAGTTCACCTCGGTGTCCTGCAGCTGCTTCTAAAGATTGGAGAATTTCTTCGACCAGTCTTGGTCGTGGTCGGCCTGAGTTATGAGCCAAGATGAGCTCCCTTCCAACTGGCCGATCTTCTCCCGTGCAGCCGCCAGCTCGACCTCAAGGGAGCTGATTTTGGAAGCCTGAGTCTAAGATCGGTCGCTGGCACATTTTTGGAGTTCCTTAAGCTCCTTCACGAAGTCAACCTTCCTCCAGGTGTAGTCCATGAAGCCCTTTTTGTGGAGGTCCCGAAAGTGAGTAGCCTCTAAAGTGGCTTTCGAATGGCTCTTCCTCAGTCAGTGAAGTTCGTCATCCAACTTCTTTGATTTCTTCATTAAATAATGAACTTTCCTTCTTAGATCCTGGATTGTCGACTTCAAAGGGATCCCCTATGGCAGGGGAAAAGCTTCGGCAAGGCATTGTTGTTGGGAGACAAGAGCGTCACGATGCAAATTAGTGCAAGAAGATAAAAGAGAAGAAAAAGGATGCAGAATAAGAAAAAGGAGCTCTCTGTAAAGAAGAATTCGATTTCATTGACTAGATAGTTCTTAAGTACAAGAGAATGAGAAAAAGTCGCAACAAAGGAGAAAAATACAAAATTAGAGGTTTCGAACCTCTGGGGCAGAAGTGGAGGAGCTTGGCACCCCTGGAAGGTCGGTCGCGGCAGCCGTGGCAGTCGAAGAAGTTTTGATTGGAGGAAGATCGGCAGTGGCTTCAGAAGGTCCGGCTTCATCATCGGACGCCTCGTCCAGGAAGCTGAGATCCAGTTCGAGAAATTTTCTGACCATCTTCTCCTGGCGGAGCTCGAAGCCCTTGATGTAGGCGGCCTGGCCGAACTAGACCTTCAGATCCCTCATCTCGGAGGAGGTTTTGAACTCCTCCACTTTCTGGACCATTGCAGTTATTATGGCACCGTACCTAGAGTAATGCTCCAGCGGGAGTTTCGAACAAATCTTTTCGGATCGCCTCGATTTAAAAAGACTCCAGCACCAGCACGCCAAACGCCAAAATATCTGGAAACAATCGAGTACGAAAATCGAAGGAGGCAACTTCGGCTGTGAAAATATCTTTGTACTTCCTTCATTCGGAACTTGAACTCGAAAGTAGGGGGACTAGTGTTGGATATAAAATACCCCCAGTCAAAGTTTGTAAAAGGCCGACCCTTCCGGGGCTCTTCCGACTTCCGACCTTGTGTGGCATCTTTCTGAACTCACTCGACCATCCGAGCTTCCATAATACTATCCGAACTTCTCTGATAATAAGCTCCTCCATGCATATATCGGGCTGCTCCAAACGCTTTTCGAGCTTCACTATCAATCGATTTTCTATAGTGATCGACTATTCTCCGAATCTCTTCCAGACTTCTTCCAGCCACGAATGACTTTACTCCGAACTTCTTTCAGACTTCGTCAATGTCTGAGCTTTTCCAACAGCAGGGCTTCTACAGTAACCAGACTCCATCCAAGTTTCTACGACGGTCGACCACCTTTCGAATTTCATCCAAGCTTCTACAAGAGCTGGATCCCAGTCGAACTTCTACAGCAGAATTGAATCCTGAACTCCTCCAGTGTTCGACCTTCCATAGTATCCTCAAGACTCCTCCAGCGGACAAACCTCCACAACACCATCCGAACTCCACTGTTAGATGACCCCCTACTGGATTCCTCATGAAACTGAACCTCTCCAACGGATAATCTTCAGACGAGCTTCCACATCAGGCAAATCTTAGACGGACTTCTCTGGCAATCGGACTTCTACCAGACTTCACCAACAGAAAGTCCTCATCTGAGCTTCTATAGCAGATGAGTCTCATCTGTAGCATCAGCGCCCAAGGCATCCGACAATGGTAGACTCGTCAGCAACCTTGAAAACATCCGAGCTTCTCTCGAATTGCTGAGATAGAGAGCCATTCCGCTCCGTCAGATGTCCCAGTCGAGCTTCAGCCATCAGGCCCGAACTCTCTGGTAAGTCACGATAATGGCCACTATCCTACTCCACTCTCTGTAATGGATTCCACATGGCTCCACCACTCTCTGGCAAGTCACGACAATGGACACCACTCCACTCTTCATAACAAACTCCATGTGGCCCTGAATGGCCCCTTGATGCCACTACTCTCCATAACAAACTCCACGTGGCCTCGAACGGCCCACTACCAGACAGTTACAGACGTCGCTGTCAATCAGTTACACTCTCCATCTATAAAAAGAGGACCCCAAATACGTTCTTCTGTAAGCTCTAAACTCTATCTCAAAACTCTGTTAAAATTTTATTTGAGTACTCCGCTTCTGTTGAGGCAGAGTACTGACTTGAGCATCGGAGGGTCTTGCTGGAGCACCCTCAACTCTGGTTTAGACTTTTCTTGCAGGTTCCGATGGTGGATGTGATCCCCTCGACTCCAGCTTCTCCGGCATCGGCAAAATTATGCACCAACACTGTCTTTTGTTGGACATGAGGATAGGACCATTGAGATATTAGTCTAGGTACACATTGATGTGTGTGGCCCATTTGATGTGCAGGTCAGGGGTGGCTATCTCTACTTCATAATCTTTATCGATGATTATTCATGGTATGAGTTTATATACTTGATTTGACATAAGTTGAAGCTTTCGAAATATTTAAAGAGTTCAAATGTGAAGTGGAAAACCAAACAGAGAAACCCATAAAGGTCCTTCGATCAGATTGAGGAGGTGAATACCTTAGTAAAAAATTTTATTGCTATCTCAAGGATAATGGCATAGTCTCATAGTGGATACCTCCTGAAATATCTTAGCTCAACGGGATATTCGAAAGGAGGAATCGGACCCTATTGGATATGGTCTGGTCTATGATGAGCTTCATAGATCTTTCAATATTTCTTTCGAGATGTGTTACTTTCTGTAATTTATCTTTTAAATAGAATTATCTCAAAATGTATTCCTACCATACCATATGAATTATGGCATGATAAGAAACTAAGTCTTGATTATCTTAAGATTTGGAGATATCTGATCCGTATCAAGGACCGCAGGCGAACAAGTTAGAGACTAGGTCAATTAGAGCTCGTTTCATAAGGTATCCTAAGGAATCCATCAGATACTATTTTTATCTTCTGGAGGATCACAATGTGATTGTGAGCCATCATATTATCTTTATAAAAAAAATAGTTTATCCAAGATGGAGATAGTGGGAGAAAAATTAAGCACAAAGAGAGTCTCTGAAGAGCAATGAGTCCTAAAGCTTGAACCTATTTATAGTGTGCTAGTAGATATGGTACCTTCTCTATCTCATAGATCTAGTAGGAGCTTCTATCCTCCTAAAAGATACTTAGGTATATTTACAGAGGGTGTAGAGAAAGTATTCCTAATGGGAGATAGGGATCATAGAGATGATCCCAAAGCCTATAATGAGATGATGTTAGATGTTGACTCTGAGAAGTAGAAGGAAGTAATAAAATCAAAAATTGACTCAATACATTCCAACCATGTCTGAATTTTAGTAGATCAACCTGAAGCTATAGTACCTATTGGGCATACATGGATTTGCAAAAGAAAAATAGGTTCAGATGGTAGGGTAGAGACCTATAAGAAAAAGTTAGTAGTGAAGGTTATAGTCAACGTGAAGGTATTGACTATCAGAAAATCTTCTCATCAGTAGTCATGCTAAAATCCATCCGGATACTGCTCGTTGTTACCGTATACTGCAATTATAAAAATTGACAAATAGATGTGAAAACTACTTTTTAAAATAAATATCTTGAGAAAGATATCTATATGGAGCAGCTTATGGGTTTCACGTCTAGTGACAGTGATCACAAAGTCTGCAAGCTGTAAAAGTCCCAATGCAGACTTAAGCAAGCATCTCGGAGTTAGAACACTTGCTTCAATAATATGATCAAATCGTTTGATTTCATCGAAAATGAGGAGAAGTCCTATATGTATAAAAAGATCAATGGGAGCACGATCACATTTCTTGTACTATACATGGATGACATCCTTCTGATTGGGATGACATTCCCATACTGACCTCGATCAAAGTATGGTTGTCAAAGAAATTCTCTATGAAAGACCTAGGAGAAACATCCTATATTCTTGAAATAAAGGTTTATAGGGATAGATCTAAAAGAATATTAAGCCTCTTATAGAAAATGTACATAGAGGAGGTGTTGAAGAGGTTCAGCACGAAAAAGTCCAAGAAGATGTGCCCTGAGGAGATCCAACATATGAGAAAGATCTCTTATGCTTTGATTGTAGGGAGTCTCATATCTGCCATGCTATATATGTGACCTGATATAGTCTTTGCTGTGAGTATCACAAGCAGATATCAGTCGAATCCAAATGAAGAACATCGGATAGCTATGAAGAATATCTTTAAATACTTGAGAAGGACTAAAGATTTGTTCTTAATCTTTGGAGAAGGATCGGAGCTGAAAGTGGAAGGATACACTGATTCAGACTTCATGTCTGCTATTGATGATAGAAGGTCTATATTAGGGTATGTATTCCTATGTAATGGAGGTTCTGTTAGTTGGAAGAGTTCCAAACAATCGATCATTATAGATTCAACCATAGAAGCTAAGTACATTGCTGCTTCTGAAGCGTCTAAGGAAGTGTTCTGGCTCAAAAACTTTATCGTGGAGCTTGGTATCATGCCATTGGATACCATTATACTGCACTGCAATAATAATGGCATCATAGCCCTCATTAAGGAGCCAAAGTCTCACTAGAAGTCCAAGCATATAGAGCGGCGGTTTCATATCATATGAGAATACCTCGAGAAGAAGTTTATCGAGGTGCAGAGAGTTGACTCCACAGAGAATGTAGTAGACCTGCTGATGTAACCTCTTAGCTAGTAGAAGATCAAAGCTCACCACGAGAAGATAGGACTTAGGTTTATAGCCAATTGGCTTTAGTGCAAGTGGAAGTTTGTTAGATATGTGCTGGCTGACACATTATAAATTTTAGGATACAAAATTTATACTTATAAATTTTTTTTATTAATAAAATGGGTAATTTTTATAATAATTATATTTTGCATCTATAATTCATCCAAGGGATTAATAAGGTGTATGTTGGCTACAGTGGGTTCAGATTCACTGTTAGGAGTATAATACACCTAGATAGAATCTATTAACCTTAATAGAAAAAGAGTAGTCCTATGTGATTCGCAAGACTAAGTTCAGAAAGTCTATGGTCAAAGCAAGTATGAATACTGAAAAAAAAGTTTTCATGGGATTCACAAACGAACTCGAGTCGAGCCAATCATGCATATGACTGATGTTGAGATTTGATGAATTTTTCAAGATCTCCATCTAGTTAGGACTCATGATAGAAGGATCACTACAAGAAAAAAGACTATTAGTGATGGTTAATTGTCATTGCTAATAGTCAGTTTGCCATCGCTAATGATATTAGTGACGACATACCGTCACTAAAAATCTGACGAAAATAATCTCATCATTAATTATCATTATTAGCGATGGTAAATTTATTATTGCTAATAAAGATAATTAGCGACGGTATTAGTGATAAAGTTCCATCGCTAATAATTTTAATTTTTTTAATTAAATTTTTAAAATACTATTAGTGATGGTGATTTCATCGCTACTATCATTGCTAATAAATTTTTTATTTTTTAATTAAAATTTAAAACATTATTAGCAATGGCAGTTTGCATCGTTAGTACCATCGCTAATAGTTTTTAATTTTTTTTAAAAAAATATAATTAAATATTTTAAAACTACTTTAATCATAATAATAAGCATAATATTTTCTAAATTCTATTATAAATAAGATAATAATTATGTAACATAATCATAAATATAAAATTAATTATATTATATTATAATATATATAATTTTATATATAGATACTGCTTTACAAGTATTAAAATTATGTACATATCAAAAAAAAATCAGGTATGATCCTCCTCATCATCCTCTTCATCCTTCTGCTCTTGTACGTTCTCTCCAGCAGTCGGTGGATGAGAGCTGGATGTCTCAACTATTGGAAAATATATCCTAAAGCCTATCATCTAAGTGGTAGATGATTGAAATTAGTATATGAATTATCTAATAATAATAGTTATTTGGCAGGTTCATCATAAAAGTTCTATCTTCCTTAAATGAACTCTTAAATTATGATGAAGTCCTTGGAACCATAATCAATCGATAAAGAAAGATTTATCGGATGGTTCTTAAATTATTCACGATCAAATGATAAGTTATTAACAAGGATGATAACTTATCAAGTGTAGGTCGCTGTATGCCATATACGTTGGTTGTCCTCGTAACCAAGTAGTGTGGAGACACTGGTATGGCATCTAGGTGAGATGTAGGTGTTAAGAATAGTGTCCCAAAGCCAATCGTTAGCCTGTTGACGGTTGTGCTCTTTGTTGTATTAGTATATAAATTATAAATAAATAAAAATTATTTTAATATTTTTCATCACAAATTGTTTCATCTTCTAATAAACTCCTGTGTTATGGTGAAGTCCTTAGGACTATTTAGACTTGACAAAGGAGGATTTATCGTTTAGTCCTTAAACATGTTCGCGACCAAATGATATGTTGTTACCAAGGACAACAATGTTTATCAAGCATAGGTCGTTGTGTGCCATATGGGTTGGTTGTCCTCTTAACCAAAAAGTGTGGAGACACTGGTATGGCATACAGGTGAGATGTAAGGGTACATCTGTACTGAACGTGACCGACTCCGGAGCCTTTTCTGCTGTCCAGATTTGCTCTGATGGGATATGGGTATAACTATCCCTCTGACCTGAGACCGCCATGGTGACTTGCAAGTAACTCACTGTACTTAGGCACTAGACTATCTGAATTTCTAATTCAGTGACAGAAGGCTGCTGGGTGTAGTCAAGTACTTGACTTGTCGGTGCGTGTGTCAAGATGGGATTGACCACTCCAGTTCAAGAGCTGTGTACAGTCATATTTTAATTTAGCAAAATCTTGTCCAGGATAGTCCTAGTGAGGAGTCACGGGACTGATTGAGTTGAGCATGACTCGGATGATCTAATCAAGGTTGACAGTTTAACCTTGAGTCATCCTAAACACAGGGGTCAAAAGGGATGAATTATACAGTAACCATATTCACGTAGGTTTTGAGTGTTGTGATTGTGACTATTTGACCTATCCAGATGTTGGGTACCATTGCTAGATGGTCACTTCGATTAGTACAGGAATTGGTTCCTGTGCTACCGGCTTAGGTTCAAACCTGTGGGGTCACACACATTAGAGGTTTCTATCTGATCTGATGGCTGATGAAGAGTCCTAATATTCATGGACTATGAGTCTTACGTGTCTGAAACTCTATGATCAAGAATCAGGATTCTCTGATCATGAGTCCCACACATTTTGGGTACCGGGGTCAAGAGTCCCACTGGTTTGGGACTCTTCGATCAAGATTTCATATCGATGGACTTTGATACCCGATTGCCCATCGAATTTGGACTCAATATTTATGAGATGTTTAATTAATAATTTGATCACTAATTAACTCAATTTGATTGAGTAATTATTTTTGGATCAAGTCCAATTGAATTGGATTCAGTTGGGTTTGACCCGATTAGGTTAAGAGTTGACCTAATCGTCGAGATGGTTTGGTCCCTGATTTGATCAGGGGTTGGGCTTAGTCAATTTCTGATTTGATTAAGATTTTATTGAGCCTAATTAAGTTTAATTAAGGTGAGTTTAATTTAGTCTAATTGTGCTTAACCTATTTTGATTAGGTTGGTTCAATTAAGATTAAACCACCATTTGAATTTGAATCCCTGCGCCACTTCATATCTCTGCGCCCATTTGAATTCATGAGAAAAACTTCACATGAATTTTCTCTCACACAAAGCCCTTCCCACACCCACTCTTATGCACCAATCTTTGGATAAAATTGATTAGTTAGCCATTCAAATTCAAAGCGTGTTTGAATTTGAATGGATAACTTATCCCTTGCGCCTTCATGCTTATCCATCTTTTGTGCCACTTATCTTACACGAGAAAGAGTTTCTCATGAAACCTTTCCACACACAAAGCAGCCACGCACCTTCTCTTCTCACACCCAAGTGGATAGGGATGAGTTGGTTTGCATTTGAATTCAAATTTGATTTGAATTCAAATGTGTAACCACTTGTCTTTATCCTCTCACGCGGATAAGACACGTTCTACGTTGTTTTAAAAAGAGGAGAAGGATGGGGCATGCATAGAAATTTTTTGAGAGAGAAAGTGAGGTGTGAGGAACCCTTGTGCATGAGTAGGAAGTCTAAAACTTTTGAGAGAAAAAAAAAGAAAAGAAAGAAAAGTGGGCGCAAAATTTTTCAGTGAGTTCCCTAGGGTTTCAGCCTGGGGTTCGGGAAGTGAGAAGGTGAGCTACGAGTGTCATGAGCCCACCAAATTTTAGAGAGAGATTCATCAACCTCTCAAGCGCACTTGCTGATAATCCAAAGTATTTTAGGAGTTAGCAAACATCGATCGAAGGAGTTCGATCAGCATCGGCCGTCGAAAGGGCTCTACAACGAGCTAGCACTCGTGAGGAGCCGATCAGATCGGGAGCTTCATATGGATGATCTGCAGAGGTCAGATATATTGTGTGGCTATGTTATGATGATTAGATCCTTCTGACAGTGATTAAATTACGGCAATCGACTACCTGCATAAAGGTATTGTGTTCTGAACACAGAACAGTAAATTATTTACTGTTCAAATTTGAATTTCAAATTTAAATGCATGCATGCCATATATCATGTTTAGATCCTAGTGTAGGATAAATATATGTTAATTAATTATATTAATTAATTATTTTCACTATAAAATAGTAATTTTAAAAAAGTTTTAAAATTATCATTTTATCCCTGCACTCAAATTTTGCTTCAAATGGTATCAGAGCAGGTTCTAAGATATGATATATAAATTTGCATGCGTAGATTAAGTTGTAATCTAAAAGTTTAAATTTAAAATTTGAAATACAAAATTTAAAATTTAAATTTTGAAAGTTGTTCAAAATTTAAAATTCAAAAATTTGAAATTCAAAATTTGAAATTTAAAATTTAAAATTCAATATTCAAAAATTTAAAATTCAAAATTTGAAATTTAAAATTTAAAATTTGGTTGAAATTTCAAATTTTAATTCAAAATTTAAAATTTAAAATTCAAAAATTTAAAATTTGAAATTTGAAATTTGAAATTTGTTTGAAATTTAAAATTCAAAATTTAAAAATTTAAAATTTAAGTTTTGAAATTGATATATTTAGATATACTTGATCCAAGTAGCAAGTAATCTAATTGGGTTGGTTGCCATGACCGTCCGATCATAAGAGAAAAGTAGGGTTTAAAGGTCCTCTCCTCCCATTCGATGGGGTCTCCTATGGCGGTAGGGGTGCCGCTGCAATTATATCCCATGCAGATGAAGTAGCGAAAGAACTTAATTATAAAGGTTCAATTATAAAATTTATCATGAATGTGTTAGATTAGATCTAAAGGAATATTCATGATTTATTTTGATTGAGTTATTTTCTGTTATGTAATTAGCAATAGGATTGCTATTTATGAAATGTGCTGATCTATTTGTGAAATGAGTCAACATATTTGGTGAATAGAAAATAAAATCTTTCAAATTTAAAAATTATTTTCAAAAAGCCAAACCCTGACCCATCAGTCCAAATACTTAATTAAAAGAATTAAGTGTTGTCAAGTTGGTCTAGAATTGTGAATTAAGACCTAAGATAATTGCATAAACTTGTGGGTCAATGGGTTAGATGGATTAGGTCCATAATTGTGTTAGACCTAAGGTTAGCTTAAAGAAATAGACTAAATTAGAGTAATTGGTCAAATCTAATCAAAAGTTGAATTAGATTAGGTCAAGGACACTCTAGACTCAACTCTAATAGTTGTAGTTGAATGGGTCTATGTCTTTAACTAGACCAAGATGGACTTAATTCATGGCTACGCGGTGGAACCCTATTTACTAAGTTGATCAAATTAAAACTAATGAACCGGTTGGTGTCTAAGGTAAGTTTGGCAGTTTGACCAGTGGTTCTTAAGTGGGAGCTACTCACATTGATTCGATCTCTGACGAGTTAATGGCAATTCCCCACCACTGATCTCACTTACCTGGCCAACTTGGTGAGTTAGGTTTTGTTAGATCACTTGGTGATTTGGGCTCATCCATGTCATTAGGTAAATCAGTGTGACTGATTTAGGTGCTCCTAATACCGGCTTTAATTAAATCCTTTATAACCTGACTTGGTGAAGTCAGTAGGAGGATTGAAATTGGTTGGTTAATTTTTTCTCTTCTATCCTTTAATAAAATCCTCAAAATTATTAGGTCCCTAAAATGATTAAGTTATAGTGATAACTAAGTCATAGCCTCACATTAAGTGAGTGATAATGAGTCCATTAGTTTAATAATCATTGGAGGCCCAAAGGCCTGGTGCTTATTGACTAATGGAATTATCATTCATAGTATGATAATTTGGTTTGAGTCTTTCTGATGGTGGTCAGGTTGGCCAGCCAAAGTCGGGCCTGATTATTTATTGGTCTGATTCATCAAATCAAGTCATGTTAATGGTTGGACCTAACCAGATCTTTTTAGTGGAGGCCAAAGCCTACTGATTAGGTTCTGGGGCAAAATTGATTACTATAAGTTGTTTAGAGAAATAACTGGTTATGAACCTACCCATAGATGCACATGGGTTGACCAACCAAAGTTGGGCTCGTGTGTAGTCTGTGTGGATTCTAGTACCCACCAAGGAATTAAAGTAATTCCTCGAATTGGAGGTTGAGGCTATCAGTTCATAAAAATATTGGGAGAAACTTTAGACTAAAGTCCAAGTCTTTAGTATTAATAATTTATGTACTAATAGAGGTCTGGTTTTTCTTTATGCAGCTATGGCCACTACCCTGTTGCTCCGATCATTATTAGATAATGACAAGCTCATGGGATCTAATTTCAATAGCTGGTATCAAAAATTAAAAATTATCCTTGAGCATGAGCGGATCCTTTATGTTGTAACAGATCTGGCATCTGAGGAGCCAGTCCCGAATGCTAGAGGGACAGTCTGAGATACTTATCAGAAGTGGCTCAACGATCGGACCACCGTTCGATTAATAATACTGGCGGCAATGAATGATGAGTTTAGCCGCAGGTTTGAGAACACCTAGCCACAGGAGATGCTTCAAATGCTGAGCGACTCTTTTGGCACGCCTGACGATGTTGAAAGGCACAAAATTAGTTGTGCTATTTTCAATGCTCGGATGAGGGATCGAACCTCAGTTATCGATCATGTATTGTATATGATCGAAATGATTGAGCGCCTAAGTAAACTGGACTTTCCCTTGCACGAGTAGCTCGCTAAGGATGCAATCCTTAATTCATTACCCAAGTCCTTCCTCCCCTTCCTTACTCATTTTTGGATGACAAAGCCTGCAGTGAACTACCACGGCTTGTTGGGATTGCTGCAGAACTTTGAGAAGGACCACCAGCTCCATAAGGAGTCGGTGAATGTTGTGGGAGGGTCTTCTTCTGGTCGTTGACCCTTTAAGAAAGGGAAGAAGAACAAGAAGAAGAAGAACAAGAAGGTGCAGCCGCATGCTGGGACGTCTGCACAGGGTCAGACCAAGAAGTGCAAGCCCGACCAGAGCCAGGTGGAGTGCTTCTTTTGCAAGAAGCATGGGCACTGGAAGAGGAACTGTCCTCTATACGTTGCCTCCCTGGACCCAAACAGGCCGAAGAAGAAGCAAGGTAATTATATGATAACACCTTATAACTTTTCCATTTGTGATACTACTGCCTGGGTATTGGATACCGGAAGCCCTTATCATATTTGCAATTCGATGCAGGGTCTGCAGGTCAGTAGGAGATTTGATGATGGCGAGAGGTTCCTGAATGTTGGAGATGGAAGCAAAGTTTCAGTTCTAGCTTTAGGAATCATGAACCTTGTAATCAATTCTCATAATGTAATTCTGAATGAATGTCACTATTGTCCAAGCTTTTTATTAAATATTATTTCTGTAGGCCTTTTGGCCATGTACGGTTATCAATTTTTAATAAAAGAAAATGTTTGCAATATCATTTTGAATGGTGTTACAATGTTTGTTGGACAACTAGATAATGGAATTTACTTACTATCACAGCCTGTTAATGTGTTCAAACCTCTGGTAAATGCCCTAGAATAGATAATGTGTCAGATGTCTACCTTTGGCACTATAGGCTAGGTCATATCAATAAGAACAGGATAAACAGATTGGCTTAAGAAGGAATTCTTGAAGTTGGTGATTGTGAATCACTTCCAACCTGTGAGTTCTGTCTTCTTGGGAAGATGACCATGTCACCTTTTATTGGAAAAGGTGAGCGAGCCAGTGAACTCTTGGGTCTGGTATATTCTGATGTATGTGGATCCATGAGCTCAAGTGTAAGAGGTGGATATTTCTACTTCATAACCTTCACAGACGACCTATCAAGGTATGGGTATGTCTATTTAATGAAGCATAAGTTAGAGTTGTTTGAAATGTTCAAATTATTTCGAAATGAGGTAGAAAAATAAACTGAAAAGTATATTAAAACTCTTCGATCTGATCGAGGAGGTGAATACCTTTCCAATGAGTTTTTAACATATTTTGGGGAGAATGGGATTCTCTCTTAATGGACTCGTCCTGGAACACCACAGCATAATGGTGTGTCTGAAAAGAGGAATCGAATCTTGTTAGACATGGTCCGATCCATGATGGGGTTTGCTGGTCTGCCGATCTCCCTCTGGAGATATGCGCTCGAATTGACTTGTTACCTTCTAAATAGGGTTTCGGGTAAGTCTGTAACCAAAATGCCATATGAGTTATGGATAGGACGTAAGCTAGTACTCTCGCACCTTAAGATTTGGGGGTGTTCGGCTTATGTTAAACGTTTAATTACGGACAAGCTTGGACCTAGGTCTGACAAGTGTAATTTCATAGGGTACCCAAAAGAGACCAAAGGGTATTATTTCTACCTAGCTGATGAGCAAAAGGTGTTTGTCAGCCTTAAGGCAATCTTTTTAGAAAAGTAGTTCCTTGGTGAAGGGACTGTTGCCTCTAAAGTCGAACTTGAGGAAGTTCGGCAGGTGAAAAAACTGACACAAGTAGCTAAACCTGAACTAGATTTGATTAGATCAGATCTGAAGCCCATTGTTCCTGCACCCTTAAGACGATCTGGTAGAGTACCACGTCAACTGGACAGATACTATGGTTTCTTGGTCTGGGATGGAGATCCTATCGAACTTGATGAAAATGATGAGGATCCGATCACCTACATGGATGCAATGCAGAGACCTGACTCTGAGAAATGGCTAGAGGCCATGAAATCCGAAATAGAGTCCATGATGGTCCACGATGTGTGGACATTGGTTGACCCACCTGAAGGAGTAAAACTCATAGGGTGTAAGTGGGTCTTCAAGAGGAAGAAGGGTGCAGACGGAAAGGTGGAAACCTATAAAGCCCGTCTGGTTGCCAAGGGATATCGTCAACGTTATGGTATAGACTATGACGAGACATTTTCTCCTGTGGCAATGCTCAAATCCATTCGGATTATGCTTGCGATAGCTGCCCATCTGGACTATGAAATCTGGCAGATGGATGCAAAGACAGCTTTCCTAAATGGAGAGCTGGATAAAGAGGTGTATATGATACAACTTGAAGGATTCACATTCACAGATGAGTCTAAGGTGTGCAGGCTACAGAGGTCCATTTATGGACTTAAGCAGGCATCCCGGAGTTGGAACATATATTTTGATAGGACGATCAAGATGTATGGCTTTGTTAAGAACGGAGAAGAGCCCTGCATTTATAAGTGGGCTAATGATCTAGTAGTAGTATTTCTTGTATTGTATGTGGATGACATTCTCTTAATCGAAAATGATATCCCTGCATTACAGGGAATAAAGATTTGGCTGTCGTCACAATTCTCCATGAAGGATCTGGGAGAAGCTTCCTACATCTTAGGGATGAGGATCTATAGGGATAGATCTAAAAGGTTACTTGGCTTATCCCAGTCCATGTACATTGATACTATGTCGAAAAGGTTCAGCATGGAGAATTTCAAGAAAGGCTATCTACTGATAGGCCATGGAATTTCTCTCTTGAAGAGGGATTGTCCGACAACACCTCAAGAGAGAGAGCATATGGGTAGAATTCCATATACTTCGGTAGTGGGATCTATCATGTACGCCATGACATGTACATGACCAGATGTGGCATACTCACTAGGGGTAGTGAGTAGATACCAATCTGATCTGGGAGAGAATCACTGGAAGGTTGTTAAAACCATCCTGAAGTATTTAAGAAATACTAAAGACTAGTGGCTTGTTTATGGTGAATCGAACTTGAGACTTATAGGGTTTACAGACTCTAGTTTTCAGTCTGATCACGATGACAGTAAGAGTGTGTCAGGATTTATTTTTACCCTTAATGGTGGGGCTGTCTGCTGGAAGAGTTCGAAGCAGCACATAGTGGCTGATGCAGTTTGCGAGGTGGAGTATGTCGCTGCATCAGATGCTGCCAAAGAAGCGGTGTGGCTGAAAAAATTTATCATCGAGCTCAGAGTAGCACCCTCCCTTGTTGGTCCAGTTCTGCTCTACTATGACAGCTCTGGAGCCATTGCTCAGACAAAGGAACCGAAGGCACACCAGCGGACGAAGCATATTCTGTGCCGCTACCATCTCATCCGAAAAATCATGGATCGAGGTGACGTTGACCTTCAGAAGATCGATGGAAAGGAGAACCTAGCCGACCCATTCACTAAAGCAATTGCGGTGAAGGAGTTCGAGACTTCAAGTCAAAGATGGGTATTAGATACTTCATCGATTGGCTTTAGGCCAAGTGGAAGATTATTGAGAATAGTATCCCAAAATCAATCGTTAGCCTATTGACGGTTGTGCTCTTTGTTGTATTAGTATATAAATTATAAATAAATAAAAATTATTTTGATATTTTTCATCACAAATTGTTTCATCTTCTAATGAACTCCTGTGATGTGGTGAAGTCCTTAGGACTATTTAGACTCGACAAAGGAGGATTTGTCGTTTAGTCCTTAAACATGTTCGCGACCAAATGATACGTTGTTATCAAGGACAACAATGTTTATCAAGCATAGGTCGTTGTGTGCCATATGGGTTGGTTGTCCTCTTAACCAAGAAGTGCGGAGACACTCGTATGGCATACAGGTGAGATGTAAGGGTACATCTGCACTGAACGTGACCAACTCCAGAGCCTTTTCTGCTATCAAGATTTGCTCCGATGGAATATGGGTATAACTATCCCTCCGACCTGAGACCGCCACGGTGAATTGCAAGCAACTCACTGCACTTAGGTACTGGACTACCTGAATTTCTAATTCAGTGATGGAAGGCTGCTGGGTGTAGTCAAGTACTTGACTTGTCGGTGCATGTGTCAAGATGGGATTGACCACTCTAGTTCAGGAGCTGTGTACAGTCATATTTCGATTTAGCAAAACCTTGGCCAAGGTAGTCCTAGTGAGGAGTCACAGGATTGATTGAGTTGAGCATGACTCGAATGATCTAATCAGGGTTGACAGTTTAACCCTGAGTCATCCTAAACACAGGGGTCAAAAGGGATGAATTATACAGTAACCATATTCACATAGGTTCTGAGTGTTACGATTGTGACTATTCAATCTATCCAAATATCGGGTACCATTGCTAGATGGTCACTTCGATTAGTACAGGAATTGGTTCCTGTGCTACCGACTTAGGTTCGAACCTGCGGGGTCACACACATTAGAGATTTCTATCTGATCTGATGGCTGATGAAGAGTCCTAATATTTGTGGACTATGAGTCCTACGTGTCTGAAACTTTGTGATCAAGAATCAAGATTCTCTGATCATGAGTCCCACACATTTTGGGTATCGGGGTCAAGAGTCCCACTAGTTTGGGACTCTTCGATCAAGATTTCATATCGATGGACTTTGATACCCGATTGCCCATCAAATTTGGACTCAATATTTATGAGAGGTTTAATTAGTATTTGATCATTAATTAACTCAATTTGATTGAATAATTATTTTTGGATCAAGTCTAATTGAATTGGATTCAGTTGGGTTTGACCCGATTAGGTTAAGAGTTGACCTAATCGTCGAGATGGTTTGGTCCCTGATTTGATCAGGGGTTGGGCTTAGTCAACTTTTGATTTGATTAAAATTTTATTGAGCCTAATTAAGCCTAATTAAGTTGGGTTTAATTTAGTCTAATTGTGCTTAACCTATTTTGATTAGGTTGGTTCAATTAAGATTAAACCATCATTTGAATTTGAATCCCTGCGCCACTTCATATCTCTGCGCCCATTTGAGTTCACGAGAAGAAACTTCTCATGAATTTTCTCTCATGCAAAGCCCTTCCCATGCCCACTCTTGTGCACCAATCTTTAGATAAAATTAATTAGTTAGCCATTCAAATTCAAAGCGTGTTTGAATTTGAATGGATAACTTATCCCTTGCGCCTTCATGGTTATCCATCTTGTGCGCCACTTATCTTACATGAGAAAGAGTTTCTCATGAAACCTTTCCATGCACAAAGCAGCTACGCACCTTCTCTTCTCACGCCCAAGTGGATAGGGATGAGTTGGTTTGCATTTGAATTCAAATTTGATTTGAATTCAAATGTGTAACCACTTATCTTTATCCTCTCATGCGGATAAGATGCGTTCTACGTTGTTTTAAAAAGAGGAGAAGGATGGGGCGTGCGTAGAAATTTTTTGAGAGAGAAAGTGAGACATGAGGAACCCTTGTGCATGAGTAAGAAGTCTAAAACTTTCGAGAGAAAAAGAAAGAAAAGAAAGAAAGGTGGGCACAGGTTTTTTAATGAGTTTCCTAGGGTTTCAGCCTGGGGTTCGAGAAGTGAGAAGGTGAGCTACGAGTGTCGTGAGCCCACCAAATTTTAGAGAGAGATTCATCAACCTCTCAAGCATACTTACTGATGATCCAAAGTATTCGAAGAGTCAGCAGACATCGATCGAAGGAGTTCGATCAGCATCGGCTGTTGAAAGGGCTCTACAACGAGCTAGCACTCGTGAGGAGCCGATCAGATCGGGAGCTTCGTGTAGATGATCCACAGAGGCCAGACATATTGTGTGGCTGTGTTATGATGATCAGATCCTTCTGACGATGATCAGATTATGATGATCGACTACCCACACAAAGGTATTGTGTTCTGAACACAGAACAGTAAATTATTTACTATTCAAATTTGAATTTAAATTTAAATACATGCATGCTATATATCATATTTAGATCCTAATGTAGGATAAATATATATTAATTAATTAGATTAATTAATTATTTCCACTATAAAATAGTGATTTTGAAAAAGTTTTAAAATTACCATTTTACCCCTGCACTCAAATTTGCTTCAGTTGGAGTATATCTGCATTAAACTTAACTAATATAACACTCTACTGTCAAGAGTAGTTAACTAAGACTAATGGATATAAGTATCCCTCCAATCTGAGATCACCAAGGTGACTTGCAAGCAACTCACTATGCTTTGGTGCCGGACTGCCTGTATTTTTAATATAGGTTCGAAAGATTTTTGGGTACAGTCAAGTACTTGTGAAGTTGGAGTGTGAGTCAAGATGGGATTGATCACTCCTGATTAACTTCAGGAAGAGAATATCTCGCTGTGTTTCAATTTAGCAAAATCTAGGCCTGGGTAATCCTCGTGAGGAGTCACGGGATTTGTAAAAATTTTGAGACATAATAGAGATGACTTACATGAGTGTTGACAGCATACTCGAAGTCGTCTTGAGCATTATTGATCAAAAGGATAATTATACGGTAACCATGGGTCAGAGTTCTTAGAATGTTGTTTTGCATACATTCGACCTATCTGGATATCGGAAACCATTGCTAGATGGTTATTTTGATTGGTACAGGAATTGGTTTCTATGTTATCAGCTTAGGTTCAAACCTATAGGGTCACACACATAAGAGATTATAACATAATCAGATAGTTAATCAATGATTGAGAATCGTTCTAAGGTTAAACAATCAATGTGATTGATGTTTGACCTAATGCAAGTATTGCAGGAGGATCATTAGCATTTGGATTGCTAATTGGTTCAATCTGATTGAGTAATTGGGTTGAGATCAAGTCTAATTGAATATGATTAAATTAAAATTAGTTTGGATTTAATTGGATTAAATCTAATTGGTTTATTGGATAAGCCTGTTACAAGGGAGAACAAGTCCCTATTTGATTAGGACTTGTATGCACCTAATTCCTAATTAAGTTAGGATTTAAATTAAATATGATTTAATCTGATTTAATTGGACTCTTAGTTGGACTAGAATCACCATTAATTAGATTGTAATTAATTTAAATTGGGTTCAAAGTATTTGACCTAATCTAAATAAGAATCCTAGTTAGACTAGGATTCCATCTTCTCTTGCGCCACCTAAGAAAATCAAAACCCACGCCCACTAATTAATTTTAGATAATTTTTCTATAATTTTTAAATCTAAGAAAAGTAATCTCATACCACTTATTCTAGAGATTTGAATCAGATTTGATCTGGTTCAATATAAAAATTAATTTGGTTCATTGTGGAAAGTAGTTTAGCCTATTTCTCTTTTTGAAAGAGTCCCTCTTCACAAGGACTCTTCCCTCCCTCTCTTGCACCAACTTCCCTCATGTTTATCCTCTTTTTTGTTGCCTCTTTTGTGGTTATTTTCATGCTATCCATAAAATAAATAAGATAGGGGGCATCCAAGAGTTGGACGCCCGAAGGACTCCTTGTTAGACTAGGTCTTATGACCTAGTCTGCCATATAAAAGGAGGCCACCCCATATGCCATGATATAGGAGTCAAAAATTTATGAAAAATTGAGAGAATTACTAGAGGAGAATGAGGAAGACCTAGGAGGTTTGAGGCACCAAAATCCATGGAGGAGAGTCCTCTAACAAGAGATCAAAATTTGATGTCTTGTAGAGAAGAAAGGTCAGAGAGAAGATTGTCTTCTCTTATTGGTTTTCTTTCATTTTTTTTTCTCTCTTTATTTTTGTGTTTTTATGTGATAATAATATGAGAGAGAAAAAAGGATTACATGGGTGGTTTGAGGTGCCAAAATCCTTGGAGGAAATTTTTCAATCAAGAGATCAAAGGTTGATGTCTTGTACGGAGAAAGGTAAGAGAGAAGATTGTCTTCTCTTATTATTTTTCTTTTCATATTAATATCTCTTTATTTTATATTTTTTATATGATAAAAAATCTAAAAGAGAAAGAGGGATGGCGTGATGAATTCATGCTCCAAAGAGTTGGAGCATGGTGATCTTATTTTGGACATGATATGATCATGTTCTGATGGAAGAAGAAAAGAAAAGGTCTTTTCTTGAGGTTTCTTTTAGAAATCAGATATCATAAGATCTGGAAACTTGAAAAATATCAAGAGAAGAAGGTCTTCTCAAGTCCTAGCATAGATATATTTTCAGGATATCAATTGTTGATGGACTGAAGGAGAAGATCTGTCTTCTCTTAGGATTTTCTTCTATTAAATATTAATTTTAATTATAGGAAGATCAAAAGGTTTGACTTCTCTCTTATTTCTTCTCATATTCTTTATCTCTTGGAATATCCAAAAGATCCAAAGAATATTTTTTAGATTAACCATCCGAAGGGATCTGCAAGAAGCTAGCACTTCGAGCGGATCTTCATTCGATGAACCTTCAATTTTGTTGTAGCCTCGTGTGGATCACCTGTAGAGGCCGAACGCGTATGCGGCTCTAAAGACAACAAAAAAAATCAACCATGAAATTCTCGATCCGTATGAAGGTAAGAGATCTGATCTCTTCTTTTATCTAGATATGATCTAGATTTTAGATCTGAAACTGTTTCAAATCTAGGTTATTGATTTGATCAATACCAAATTTTTTATTTTTTAATTTATAAATACAATATGACATGTTATAGATCCTAATTGTAGGATTTTGATTACATGCATTTGTAGATTAAATTATTTAATTTACATGTTTCGCTACGTTATATTTCAAAAAGGTTTTGAAATTCATGCATGAAACCCTGCATCTTTTCCAATAGTGGTATCAGAGCATCCAGGTTCTTTTATAACATGTTCATAATTATATTAAAATAAATCTAAAAAATAAAATAATGATCACAGGACTGTAGGTTGTCCTGCTGTGAGGTTTACCCCTTACAGTGCAAAGGTTGTCCTGGTACGTTGCGATCTAAAAAATTTAAAAGAGTTTAAATAAATCTTATCATGAATATTTTAGATTAAGTCTATTTTATTTTATGAATTTTTATATAATGTACATAGATTAAAATCAACCTAGAACAGGATCTTGTGAAGGTTCTATTTGTTGATCGGGCCGACTCGACCAGCAAGTCAGCTCGACCAGCATGCCAGCTCGACTGAAAAGTTTGCTGAATTATATTTTTGACTGATTTTAATTATTAGTGTTTGTTAGTAAAATAAGCCAACCCATTTTTGAAATGAGTCGACCTATTTAGTGAAACAACACTAGATTGTATTAAACCTTTCAAAAGTTAAAAATATTTTTCAAAATGCCAAACCCCAACCCTCAGTCATGAACTTAATTAAAAAAAATAAGTGATTGTTTAGGATCTAGGTTTGTGATTTAAAGATCCTAAGACAATTTCATAAAATATGGGTTAAAGGGTAATGGGTTAGCTTTGATCAGATCTTTAACTGGGTTAGACCTAGGGTTAGATTAAATATGGACTATGTTAAGAAATTGATCAAACTTAATTAAAAATTAATTAGGATTAAGTCATTTCTATAGATCACTTCAATAGTTGTAGTTGATCAAAGTCCATATATCTAACAAATGGACACTGATCGTGGCTCAGCGGCTGAGCCCAAGTCTTTAGGCAGACCAAATCAAAACTGATAAATCAGTTGGTGTCTAAGATAAACTTGATCGGTGGTTTTTAATTGGAAGCATGCTTACCTGGTCATTTCTTATGGTGTCTAAGGCAAGCATTGGTAGACCCTCCCATCGATCATACTTACCTGGTCAATGTGGTTAATCAGGTCTTGATTAGGTTGCTCATTGATTCATGCTAACCCATGTCACATAGGAAATCAGAGAGTCTGATTTCATTCAGTGAGACTGATCTGGGTGCCCATGGATCAAATTTGATCCTAGTCCTTGTTAATGACTTGAGAAGTCAGTGGGAGGACTTGACTTGATGAAGTCAGTGGGAGCGAATTGGTCCATGTCTTTTCTATTCTTAAATCACTAATAATTTTAAATTTTTTAAAATTATTAGATCCTTAAAATGACAAAGTTATAGAGATAACTGAGTCATAGCCTCCCATTAAGGTGTTTGATAATGAGTCTATTAACTCAATAATCATTGCAGACCCAAAGGCCTGGTGCTTGTTGACTAATGAAATTATCACTCATCATATGATAACTTGGATGTGTCTCTCTAATGGTGGTTAGGTTAGCCAATCAAAGTTGGGCTTAATCATTTGTTGGTTAGATGCACCAAGTATGGTCATGTTAATGGTTGGACCTAATCGGATCCTTACAGTGGAGGCTAAAGGCTACTGATTAGGTTTCTGGGGCAAAATTAAATTACTAGAAGTTGTTTGGAGAAATAATTGGTTAATGAACTTACTTGTAGATGCACATGGGTTGGCCGACCAAAGTCAGGCTTGTGTGTAGTCTATGTGGATTCTAGTACCTACTAGGAAATTAAAGTAATTTTTCGAATTAGAGGTAGAGGCTATCAATTTGAATAAAATAGTGGAAGAACCTTGAGACTAAAGTCTAAGTCTCTAGGTTTAAAATAATTCATATACATTAGGTCATTGTTCTCTTTTCTCAAAATAAGGCTAAACTTTAATTGCTCCAATCACTGTTAGACAGTGATGACTTATAGGACCCAACTTCGTTAATTAGCAAGTACTTGACTGTGCCCAGAAGCGTTCCATCTCTGAATTAAAAATTCAGTTAGTCCAGTACCAAAGCACAGTGAGTTGCTTGCAAGTCACTGAGGCGATCTCAGGTCTAAGGGACACTTATACCTATATCCCATCAGAGATATTCTCGACAGCAGAATACTCTGGAGTTGGTCACGTTCAATGATGATGTACCAGTACATCTCACCTGTATACCATACCAGTGTCTCCACACTCTTTGGTTAAGAGGACAACCAATCCATATGGCCTACAGTGACCTATGCTCGATAGAAGCTGTCGTCCTTATTAACAGCCTATCATTTGGTCATGAACTGTTTTAAGGACTAATCGATAAATCCTCTCTTTATCGAATCTAAATAGTCCTAAGGACTTCATCATAATAATGGAGTTCATTCGAAGATGAAAGCTTATGATGAAAATGTCAAATATATTTTATTTATTAACAAATCAATTACAATACTTGGTTGCTCAACCGTCAACAGTTTGACGATTGGCTTTTTGAAATATATTTTCCAATAATAGGAAGAAGAATTGTCTTGCTTTCCTTGACCATAATAGGCTGAACAAGAGAAAGGAGCAAGGGTTGCTCATCAAGGATGTTATATGATAACACCTTAAAGTTTCTCTATGTAATTCCACTACCTAGGTATTAGATACCGATGGTTTTATGCAATTTATTGCTAGGACTACAAGTAAGTGGAATATTTGAAAATGGTGAGAAATTCTTGAATGTTAGGGATGAAAGTCTTATTCCAATCCTAACTTTAGGAATTGTAGAGCTTATTTTCAAATATTATCATTTAAAGTAATTGTTACTATTGTCCATTGTTTATAATCTTTGTTAGTCTTTTGGCTAAAGATGATCATCATTCATAAAGGAAGATTATTGTGGTATTATTATGAATAATGTTACAATAATACATGGACAATAAGGAAATGACATTTACATAGCCTGTTAAGTGTAATGTACACACCCAAGTTAGATAATGTCATGAATATCTATCTTTGGCATTATAGGCTTAGTCATCTTGACAAGAACAAGATAAATGGGTTAGCTTGAGAGGAAAACCTTGACATCAATGATTGTGAATCATTGATAGCCTATGAGTCTTATCTTCTTGAAAAGATGACAAAGTCACCTTTTAATGAAAAAGATGAAGGAGTTGATAAAGTTCTAAGTCTCATACATAGTGATGTATGTAGACCTGTGAACTTAAGTGCTAGAGGAAGATATTAATATTTCATTACAGACGACCTATCTAGGCATGGGTGCGTCTGGCCAAATCATTTGAAATGTTCAAATGATTCAAATGATGAAAAGGATGACATATCTAGGAGAGAATTGGATTCTCTCTCAGTGGATTCTTTTTCAGAACACAGTGTATCTGAAAGGAGAAGTTGAACTTTGTTAGATATGATTCAATCCACGATAGGGTTCACTAATCTGCCTGTTTCAGGATTGTGCTCTTGTGTGATTATTTGTTTTACTCTAAAAATATATTGAGTTAGTCTATTGTGCAAATTTCATATGAGATATGGATCAAGCATAGACCTAGACTCTCTCACCTTTGGGTTTGGAGTTGATCGGCCTATGTCAAAGGTTTACATACAGATAAACTTGGTTCATGGTCCAATAGTTGTTTAAGGGTTACTAATTCTATCATGCTGAAAAATATAAGATGCTCATCAGTAGTAGGGCATTTCTTTTGGAAAGGAGTTCCTTAGAGAAGGAACTGATGCCTATCAAGTTGAACTTGAAAGTTTGACTGGTAGAAAATGAACCGACATAATCTAGTAAACCTACAGAATTGGATTTGATTAGATCAAACTCAGAGCCCATTAAAGTAAATGCAATGTAGTGGTCTAACTCTGAGAAGTGGCTTGGAGCCATTAAAACCAAATTGAAGTCCATGAAAATCAATAGTGTATGGACACTAGATGATTCACCTGAAGGAATAAAACCCATTGGGTGTGAATGGATTTTTTAAAAAGATTAGAGTAGCACAGACGGGAAGGTGGAGACCTATAAAGATTATTTTGCTATTATCCCAGAGTTAGAACATACGTTTTGAACAATATCTTTGTTATGAACAAAGAGGTACCCTGCATTTATAAATGGATAAAATATTCTGTAGTGTTATTCCTTGTTTGTCTGTGGATGAAATTCTCTTAATCGGGAATGGCTTTCCAACATTACAAGGAATAAAGGTTTGGGTGTCATCTAATTTCTCCATGTTCAAGATCAGATATGGTATGCTCACTAATGGTAGTGAGCAGATACCAGTCTGATCTAAGTAAGAACCACTGGAAGATTGTATAGACAATCCTTAAGTATTTGGAAAATATTAAGATCCAGTGACTCAAATATGGAAATACTGACTTTAATCATGTGGATGTTTCGATTTTAGTCAGATCAAGATGACAACAAAAAGTGTCAGATCATACCCTAATTATAAGAGCAATCTGCTGAAAAGGTTCCAAGCAGGATACTTTAGTCTACTTAGTTAGTGATGTAGAGTACATCGTAGCATATGATGTTGCCATGTAAGCTGTGTAATTGCTGAGCTTCATTAACAGGTTTGGAGTGGCATCCTCCACCGATGGTCCCGTCCTATCGTAGCACTAGAGCCATAAATCTGGCTAAAGAATCGAAGGACCAACATACTCTATATTACTATCACTTTTGATTTTAGATCAGGATGACATCGATCTTTGGAAGATCGATGAAAAGGGAGAACTTGACCGACCCATTTGTTGAGGCCTCAGAACTAAGAAGTTCTACGAACTCAAGTGGAAGATAGGATATTTGATATCATTCTGATTGGCTTTAGTACAAGTGAGAGTTGTTGAAAAATATATCCTAAAGCCTATCATCTAAGTGGTAGATGATTGAAATTAGTATATTAATTATCTAATAATAATAGTTATTTGGCAGGTTCATCATAAAAGTTCTATCTTCCTTAAATGAACTCCTAAATTATGATGAAGTCCTTAGAACCACAATCAATCGATAAAGGAGAATTTATCGGATGGTTCTTAAATTGTTCACAGTCAAATGATAAGTTATTAACAAGGATGATAACTAATCAAGTGCAGGTCGCTGTATGCCATATGCGTTGGTTGTCCTCGTAATCAAGTAGTGTGGAGACACTGGTATGGCATCCAGGTGAGATGTAGGAGTATATCTGTATTGAACATAACCAATATAACACTCTACTGTCAAGAGTAGTTAACTAAGACTAATGGATATAAGTGTCCCTCCGACCTGAGATCACCATGGTGACTTGCAAGCAACTCACTGTGCTTTGGTGCCGGACTGCCTATATTTTTAATATAGGTTCGAAAGGTTTTTGGGTACAGTCAAGTACTTGTGAAGTCAGTGTGTGAGTCAAGATGGAATTGACCACTCCTGATTAACTTTAGGAAGAGAATGTCTCGCTGTGTTTCAATTTAGCAAAACCTAGGCCTGAGTAATCCTCGTGAGGAGTCACGAGATTTGCAAAAATCTTGAGACATAATAGAGATGACTTACATGAGTGTTGACAGCATACTCAAAGTCATCTTGAGCATTATTGATCAAAAGAATGAATTATATGGTAACCATGGGTCAGGGTTCTTAGAATATTATTTTGCATACATTCGACCTATCTGGACGTCGGGAACCATTGCTAGATGGTTACTTCGACTGGTATAGGAATTGATTTCTATGCTACCAGCTTAGGTTCGAACCTATAGGGTCACACACATAAGAGGTTGTAACCTAATCAGATGGTTAATCGATGATTGAGAATCGTTCTAAGGTTAAACAATCAATATGATTGATGTTTGACCTAATGCAAGTATTGTAGGAGGATCATTAGCATTTGGATTGCTAATTGGCTTAATCTGATTGAGCAATTGGTCTGAGATTAAGTCTAATTAAATATGATTCAATTAGAATTAGTTTGGATTTAATTGGATTAAGTCTAATTGGTTTATTGGATAAGCCAGTTGCAAGGGAGAACAAGTCCTTGTTTGACTAGGACTTGTATGCACTTAATTTCTAATTAAGTTAAAATTTAAATTAAATATAATTTAATATGATTTAATTAGAATTTTAGTTAGACTAGAATCATCATTAATTAGGTTATAATTAATTTAAATTAGGTTCAAAGTATTTGACCTAATCTAAATAAGAATCCTAGTTAAACTAGGATTCCATCTTCTCTTACGCCACCTAAGAAAATCAAAGCCCACACCCACTAATTAATTCCAAATAATTTTTTTATGATTTATACATCTAAGGAAAGTAATCTCACACTACTTATTCTAAATATTTGAATTAGATTTGATTTGGTTCAATATAAAAATTAATTTGGTTCATTGTGAAAAGTGGTTTAGCCTATTTCTCTTTTTGAAAGAGTCCCTCTTCATAAGGACTCTTCCCTCCCTCTCTTGCGCCAACTTTCCTCATGTTTATCCTCTTTTTTGTTTCCCCTTTTGTGATTATTTTCATGCTATCCATGAAATAAATGAGATAGGGGGCGTCCAAGAGTTGGACACCCCAAGGACTCCTTGTTAGACTAGGTCTTATGACCTAGTCTAACATATAAAAGGAGGCCACCCCATATGCCATGATATAGGAGTCAAAAATTTGTAAAAAATTGAGAGACTTACCAGAGGAGAATGAGAAAGACTTGGAAGGTTTGAGGCACCAAAATCCATGGAGGAGAGTCCTCTAACAAGAGATCAAAAGTTGATGTCTTGTAGAGAAGAAAGGTAAGAGAGAAGATTATCTTCTCTTATTGGTTTTCTTTCATATTTTCTTTTTCTCTCTTTGTTTTTATATTTTTATGTGATAAAAATATGAGAGAGAAAGAAAGATTACATGGGTGGTTTGAGGTGCCAAAATCTTTGGAGGAAATTCTTCAATCAAGAGATCAAAGGTTGATGTCTTGTAAAGAGAAAGGTAAGAGAGAAGATTGTCTTCTCTTATTATTTTTTCTTTCATATTAATATCTTTTTATTTTATATTTTTTATATGATAAAAAATATGAAAGAGAAAGAGGGATGGCATGGTGAATTCATGCTCTGAAGAGTTGGAGCATGGTGATCCTATTTTGGACATGATATGATCATGTTCTGATGGAAGAAGAAGAAGAAAAGAAGGTCTTTTCTTGAGGTTTCTTTTAGAGCCCTTCTTCTCCATAAATCATGAGATTTTTCTATGAAAAAAATTAGATATCAAAAGATCTAAAAACTAAAAAAATATCAAGAGAAGAAGGTCTTCTCAAGTCCTAGCATAGAGATATTTTCAGGATATCAATTGTTGATGTACTGAAGGAGAAGATCTGTCTTCTCTTAGGATCCTTTTCTATTAAATATTAATTTTAATTATAGAAAGGTCAAAAGGTTTGAATTCTCTCTTATTCCTCCTCATATTCTTCATCTCTTGGAATGTCTAAGAGATTTGAAGAATATTTTTTAGATTAACCATCCGGAGGGATCTGCAAGAAGCTAGCACTTTGAGTGGATCTTCATTCGACGAACCTCCGATTTTGTTGTAGCCTCGTGTGGATCACTTGTAGAGGTCGGACACATGTGCGGCTCCAAAGATAAAAAAAAAAATCAACCATGGAGTTCTCAACCTGCATGAAGGTAAGAGATCTGATCTCTTCTTTTATCTAGATATGATCTAGGTTTTAGATCTGAAACTGTTTCAGATCTAGGGTATTGATTTGATCAATACTAAATCTTTTATTTTTTGATTTATAAATATAATATGAAATGTTATAGATCCTAATTATAGGGTTTAATAATTTGATTACATATATTTATAGATTAAATTATTTAATTTACATATTTCACTGCGTTATATTTCAAAAAAATTTTGAAATTCATGCATGAAACCCTGCACCTTTTTCAACATCAACATCCTATAATGAAGAAAAGTAAAATTTTATTAATAAATTTTGATATAAAAGCGTATATGTCGATATGGAGATGTATATTTTGATATACTACTTTGATTTTCGAATAGATTATTCCTATACATTTCATTCGATGATACGGAGCTATAGCCCCCCCTCTGATCAATCATTTGGATGGTTGATTGAATTTTTATTCCTTAAATCTCTTTTTCAGACTCAAATCTAAACATGTGAAGCTTCTAAATATAAAAAATTAAAATAAATAAAAAAAAATATTAATAGACTTACCTGTTGTGATAGCTGTGATAATGAGTCCAGTTGATCACGTAGATATGGATCCTGAAGAATCTTTACGACCATATCGCGGATGGCGTATCGAAAGCTTTGAGGTCGCTAGCTCTAGAGCCTCCACATGACCTCCTCCACATATGCATCAGCCCATGTCTGGGTTGTCGAGCCTTGAGAGGAGGATGTCGATGAAGATCCTTAAGTTGGTGGTGGATCGAAGCTGTGGCCAAATCTTATGGTTCGACTCCTACTCACCCCTTCAGTGGCCCTGAGCCATCCCTCGACTCCTACTCACCCCTTCAGTGGCCCTGAGCCACCCCTCGAGGTCAAAGAGAGGCTGAGAGGATGGGTCTTCACCATGCTGTGATGCAAGATACTCCGTATAATCCATCTATACAGTTTAAAAATTTATTAGTTCATATATATCAGCATATATAAAAATTTAATAAATAATATTTTAAGTTGTTACTACGATCTGTTGAGATCCAGGATCTAAGTAATCATCAGTCGTCTTAGACTGGTGTGTGGCCTCCCATATCTGCAGCTGTCTGGGTGCACGACCCAACTGTCATGTCTATAATAAATAAATAATAAAATTAAATTAATTAAAATATCATATAATTAATTCAATATGAAATTAATTTAAATATAAATTTTTATCAATATATTGGCCACAGCATGTGTGCCAACGGAGCTGTCAGTGTGCTTGAGAGATGCTGCTGGGTGGACTGATTCTGTCGTGCCCTCTGCCACCTACCATAGTACTTCTCAGTACTCTATTGATTGCAGAGGGCCTCCTATATGTCTGTCTACATCCAGTGATTTGTATAAGATTTTTAGTTTGATGGTAACTCAAAAATGAAGTGGTCTATGGCAGACTGTCGAAGGTTGTATAGCCCATCCCAAAACCTCTGTGTGGTCCCCTCCTCGAAGGTCCGATGGCTAGCCTCCTCATCTTGAGGAGTCTCAAATCGATAGTACCCCTACTTGTAGAAGCAACTGTATATTAATAAATAGAATATGAAGCTATCATGAATTTAAAAATTAAACATCTTTGACTTATCAGGAATATCTCTTAGGTCACATCATGAGCCTCCAATGGCCTACTAAAAAACTCATTCATCGGCTCTAGTATCAATCATTGGATGATGCCGGTGTTAGATGTGTGCCCTAGATGCTAAATTGGTTGACACATTCCTGTACAAATCTAAGGGCAAATTTATAATTTTGACTATAAATCAATAAATGGGTTATTCTTCTATCACATTGTGTACATTGTGTTTGTGATACATCCTTTGAGTTAGTAGGAATATCAATTCATATTTTCAAGAGTTGAAAATTTAAGGTATGAATTTACATAACTAACTCATAAACAGCTCCTGACCATAGGATCATCATGAGAATGGTGATCGATCTGGAAGGTTGGTGTATGATCGCTTTCTTAGGGTAGATGTGTCTTGAGTCTACAGTGTGGAGACACCGAAGTGAGAGTACAGATATTTATTGAGAATGAGAGTACTGAGAGTGACCATATCGAGCAGTCATAAGGAAGTCTACCTTCTCATCGATGACTAGCTCGATGCTGCAGTTGTGTGTCTAGTTCTTTGACCTGAGGTGTATCGACAGTTCACCTTGAGTGTGTTATAGTTTGACTACACCATAACTCGATCTTCTAGCTATTCAAAACCCTGAGGTGTATGTTGGCTATAGCATATTCATTGTAGGAACTAGGTCGCACCAAGATGGGATCTATCAACCTCAGTAGATGAGAGGAGTAGTCCTATGATGATCAAAAGATCGAGTCCTTAAGCCCATGGCCATGGCAGAGTGAAATAATGAAAAAGAGTTTTCCATTGGAGTTTCACATTGGACTTGGATCGATCGATTGATTCATATGACTGATGTTGGGTTTGACAAGTTCACCTTAACCCTAATTCAGTCAGGATTCATGATAGAGGAACTCAATCACACAGGTAGCTGCACCAAGAGATTCATCTTCAGTTCTGATGGGTTGCCACCATATACTGTTAGATGTCACTGGTGGATTTCTTTAGCAATTAGAATGATCTTGATGATCGATCATTCTAATTGTCTGAATCAGAAGAGTTCTGATCCATCGAAAAGAGTTTTGATGATGTCGATGATGAGATCACGACATATTTCATTACCATACAGAATTGAACCTAACTGGGTTACACTAACAAGGGTTAGGATCTGGATGTCATCAATTGGGTTAGCCCAATTGATTAGGATTAGATCCAATAAGGTTCAAGGAAATTGTGCTAGCACACGATTGAGCCTAATTTTCTTCTCGTGTAATCTTTTCTATCTCGATTGAGCCAAATGTGATTTGACTCACCCAAAGAATCTTGAGAAGGTTTCTCTCCATCTGACTGGAGCCAGTCCAGCTCAGAAAAGTCTTATCTTAATTCATGAGATGAATTTAAGACAACACCTACTAATTCTTGACACCTGCCATTTTTATTTTAGGACATCTGTCAAATTTTGACATATGGGTCTTAAACTGAAGGCCACTTAGCAAGAGGTCATTGAAAGATTTTTGTAGAGTGTCCACATGCTAAATCAGCATCAAATTAGGCACCATAATCAAATTATGGTGTGAGCCCAATTGGATAAAGAGGGCACCCCAAGTGGATAAAGATCAAGAGGAGTCTTGATCAATATGGACTCTTTGGCGCCAACATAATTGTGCTTATCAAAAGTTGGTGCCAACTCTTGGAGAGAGGCTTTGGTTCTTATCTGATGTGATCAGATGACATCACTCTATCAATCAAAATTTTTTTGGATTAAAAAAATTTTTTGATTGGTCGAATGATGTGGCACTGTGCAGCACAGTAAGGTCTATATAAACCCTGTCTGCACCTTGGGTTTAAAAGTGATTGCACCAAACCCATCAAAGCTGCTGCCCCCTTCCTCTTCTTCATATCCCATCTGAAGTCCTCCCTCCCCTCTTCACACCCAAGGAGTTGGGCATCCATCTGGTGCAAGATCAAGGTGTGGTGATGCCTTGAACAGGAAGGCTGCAGGAGTTCTTCGACAAGCTGCTGCTCCAACTTTAGGAAGACTTTTGATGATCTTCCTAATCAGATTTAGTTTTAATTTTGGGAGTAAAGATTTGTGAGGAGAATATTATCCAGGTCCTACCTGAGTGAATATTGATAGAGGCCAGATGATTGCATGGCTAAATCAGAACCTCAGGCTTGCTGCGATCATCTACAGGGTAATCAGATTACCCTTAAGGTATTTCATATTTTCTCATGCTTTTAGATTTATTTTAGAATTAATATTAGATAATAAAATTAGATCTATAGATTTAGATCTGAAATAAATGTAGGATAATTTTTTTTTAAAATTATTTCATCCCAGATTTGATGAAATCTGGAAGATCCTGTAAGGAAAAAGATTGTTTTTCCTTCAACTGGTATCAAAGTCAGGTTAATGGCTCAGTTTCAGATCTAATTTAGATCTAATTTTAATTTTAATTTATCTAATATTAAAAAAATTTATATATCATATCAGATATGATAGAATCTGAAATCAAAATATTTAAAATTAAATCTGAGAAGATCTAACATGCATGAGATGCATGACTAGACTAGGAATAGTTTGATCTATGAATAGTCTTGTAAGTTTATATTTTAATGAGATTAAAATATAATTTAGATCTAATTTATTCTTTAATTTTGATGATATAAATATTATATATTCAGATCAAAAATAGAAAATAAAAATTTGGATAATACATAAGATTGATCTGTTGCATGCCTAGACTAGTTATAGAATTGTTCTAGTAATTGTCTAGAATAAATTTTATGTTGAATAGTTCAATTTAAATTTTATTTTTTAGATATTATATGTGATGTATTAAATCTAAAAGTATATTAATTAGATCAATTTTTGATACATGAGATGTATGCAAAGCATGTATTAGTTAGATTCTAAATTGTATATGTGATATGTAAACTTAGATCTAACTAGTTTTGTAGTTAAATTTATATTTTTGATTAAGGTATTCCTCATGGCCGTCCAGTCATAAGAACAAAGTAGGGTTTAAAGACCCTCTTCTCTCATTCAGTGGGTATTCTTATGACATGTAGGGGTGCAGCGCATTCATCCTTAATCAGAAATCAAAACTTACTTTTCTACAAAATCCTAGATCCTAAAATCTTAGGATTTATTTTAGATATTTTGTTTATGAACCCAAGACTTAATTAATGAATTAAGCTTATGAAATTAAATTAGATCTAAAATTAAGAATTTCAGATCTAAGTTATTTTCATAAAATTGGGTTCGGGCTTAGGTAGCTCAATTAGGTCTAGCGGTTGATCAAACCGAATCAACAGTTGGTTAGGTGGGATCATGAAAGCTAATAATTGACTAGTCTAATAGGATTATGTCTGGGTCAAGGTCGAATCATATTTAGATGTGACTCGATCAAGTTAAGATCTAATTTGGCTCAGTGGTTAGAGCCTGGATTGTAGGCTAACCCAATTAGTTCTGGTTCGACAATTTGGTGTCTAAGGTAAGTTGGACAGATGCGACCGACTGATTTTTAATTGGGAGCTACTCGACTCGAATGCATTTTTGTCGAGTTAATGGCATATCCCTTCCACCAGTCTCACTTACCTGGCCATATGTGTCGATCCAGTTCTGATTTGACGTGGCTAACAATTCGAGCTAACCCATGCCACTAAGTTAGTCATAATTATTATGACTATGTCAAGCCAAGTTTAATGAGATCTAAATCAAATCTTCCTAAGAAAATATTAAGTCTAAGGTCTTCCACCATTGTGGATGTGCGGGCCCTTCCCAGGGTTGATTGTTCTCGGCTGGATACATTGGCTCAGTTGCACCGAAAAAATACAACCATGTCCATTAGGCATTGGATGCTATGAATTAGAGGATGGATTGGGCTCAATATTTTGGATACGGTGAGGGACCCAATCAGGAATCTAGTTCATGCAAATAGTGGGTTTGACTTAACTAAGGATTGGAGCAATATTCCAGGCATGGTGAGCTTCATGAATTAGAGATCAAGTTTTGGGTGCACCATGATTAGAGAATCATTGGATAAGAGTTGTCCACTCATCGATTGACCCATCACCAATAACTGTTAGGTGAGGTGGTGAGCCAGTTGGTGAGACCGCACCACCCACTAAAAATCATTAATCATGGAGATTTTCACATCTCTACCTAGAGAGTGTAGGAATCTGAGAAAATAGTGGGAGCCTAATTTGTTTAAAAATGAAACCCCTAAATAAATTGATTAAGTCTGATTATAAAATCTAACTAGAAACTTTTGACTCTCTACAGGAAACATGTCTGCATCCAACCCCCTGACCAAAATACTAGACACCCACAGATTGACTGGACCCAATTTCAAGGACTGGTTAAGGAACTACAGAATTATTCTGAGTTTTAAAAAATTGACCCATATCTTGGATCAGGACCCACCTGCCATGCTAGCATGTCTGACTGCTGAACAGAGAGCGTCTCTAGAAAAGTGGACAGATGATGATAAGAAAGCAAGGTACTACATGTTGGGTGCAATGTCTGATGACTTGCAGCGCCAACATGAGAATATTATGACTACCCGCCAAATGTTGGCTCACCTACAAGAGTTGTTTGGTGAACAAAGTCATGCAGCCAAGTATCAAATCTGTCAAAGACTTTTTAAGGTTAAAATGCATGATGGGCAGTCAGTCCAAGATCATTGTTGGACAATGATCAAAGATCTTGAGGAGCTTGAGAAGCTCGATGTCATCTTAGACAAGGATTTTTAGATTGATGTGATCCTTCAGTCTTTGTCTGATGCATATGGTCAGTTTATCATGAACTTCTATATGCATAAGATGCAGTGTACCTTGGCCGAGTTAATGAACATGCTGGTTACAGCTGAGCTTTCTATGAAGGGTTCAAAAGGCTCAGTTCTTACTGTGGAGCAGACTCTTCCAAGAGAAAGTCTTTTGGAAAGAAAAAAAAAGTCTGCGAAGAAGCAGAAGGTGGATGGGAAGAAGAAGACAGAACCGAAGAAGAAGGCTGCTGAAAAGGAAAAATATTTTCACTGTCAATCAGACGGCCATTGAAAGCAGAACTGTCCTCAGTACCTGGCCATCCTGAAGAACAAGAAGGATGGTCCTTCTGGAGGTATGCTCATTTTAGAATCTAATCTTATGGTTTCTTCTGCATCCAGTTGGGTGTTTGACTCTGGTTCTAGTGCTCATTTGTGCACTTTTATGCAGGGTCTTGAGGAGAGCAGGAGGCTGAGGGATGGAGAGATGATCCTATGCATCGAGAATGGAGCAAGAGTTGCTGCTGTGGCTGTGAAAACCTACCCTCTGTGATTACCGTTAGAATTAGATTTATTTCTTAGAGATTGTTATTATGTGCCTACAGCAAGCAAAAATTTGATTTCTGTTTCATGTTTAGCACAAGAAGGCTATATGATTAGCTTTCATAAGGACCATTGTAACATATTTTATGAAAATAATAAAGTTGCAAATAATTTTCTTATTAACGGTCTCTATCAGCTACATATTGATGTATCTGTATTTAATATCGAGCAAAATGTGAATGCCATAGGAATTAAAAGGCCTAGAGATAGTCTAAATGATAGGTATCTGTGGCACCTAAGGCTAGGTCATATAGCGGAAGACAGGGTTAACAAATTGGAGAAATCAGAGCTGTTGAGTCCGTTGACTTTCGAGTCATATCCAGTTTGTGAATCATATCTTCAAGGCAAAATGACCAAACTTCTTTTTGTAGGACATTGGGAAAGGGCCACAGACCTACTTGTCCTAGTACATATAGATGTGTGCAGTCCATTTGATGTGCCGGCTAGAGGTAACTATGTCTACTTCATTACCTTTACCGATGATATGTCTAGGTACGGATATGTGTTTCTAATGAAACACAAGTTTGAAGCTTTTGAAAGATTCAAAGAATTCAGACATGAAGTAGAAAAACAAACAGAAAAGCCCATTAAGGTTCTTCGATCAGATCGAGGAGGTGAATACGTTAGTCGGAAGTTCCTAGACTATCTTAAGGATAATGGCATAGTCTCTCAATGGACTTCACCTGAAATGCCATAACTCAATGGGGTTTCAGAATAGAGAAATCGGACCCTATTAGATATGGTCTGTTCCATGATGAGCTTCACAGACCTCCCTGAGTCTCTTTGGGGACATTACCTCATGACAGCAATATATGTATTGAATAGGGTTCCATCTAAAATCGTTTCTACCACACCATATGAGATATGGCATGGTAAGAAGTCAAGTCTGAATCATCTCAGAATTTGGGGTTGTCCGGCTCATGTCAAGAGACAGCAGGCAGACAAGTTAGAGTTCAGATCTTTTAGAGCTCGATTCATAGGATATCCTAAAGAGTCATTAGGATACTATTTCTATATTTTGAAAGACCATAATGTGATTGTGAGTCGAAATACTATTTTTCTTGAAAAATAGTTTATTCAAGATGGTGGCATCGGAAGAATAATTAAACTCAAGGAGAATTCTCCCAAGAACAATGAGCTAAAGAATCTGAGGAACCAAATCAATCAGAATCAGTCCTAACACAACCTCTTCCACCTCGTAGATCGACTAGGATTTCTCATCCTCCTGAAAGGTACGTAGGTACTATACAAGAGGATATAGAGGAAATGTTCCTCACGAGAAATGGGGCTCATGGTGATGGTCCCAAGACCTATGACGGGGCGATATCAGATATCGACTCCAAGAAATGGTTAGAGGCAATGAGATCTAAAATTGACTCGATGCACTCAAACTAAGTCTGGACCTTGGTAGATCCATCTGAAGGTATTGTACCTATTGGGTGTAAATGGATCTTCAAGAGAAAGATAGGTGCAGATGGAAATGTAGAGACATTCAAGGCTAGGCTCGTAGCGAAAGGTTATAGTCAGTACGAAGGTATTGACTATCAGGATACTTTCTCATCCGTAGCCATGCTAAAATCCATCCACACATTGCTTGCTGTTGCACCCTATTTTGATTATGAAATATGGCAGATGAATGTGAAAATGGCATTCTTAAATGGACATCTTGAGCAAGATATCTATATGGAACAGCCACTTGGTTTCACATCCAATGATGATGATCACAAAGTCTGCAAACTGCAAAGATCCATTTATAGACTTAAGCAAGCATCTCGAAGTTGGAATACTCGTTTCAATGATGTAATCAAAATGTTTGGTTTCATCAAGAACAAGGAGGAACCATGTGTGTTCAAAAAGGTCAGTGGGAGCATAGTTGTCCTCCTCGTATTGTACATAGATGACATCCTCCTAATTGGGAATGACATTCCCATGTTGACCTCAGTCAAAGTATGGTTGACTAAGGAGTTCTCTATGAAAGATCTAGGAGAGGCATCCTTTATACTGGGTATTAAGGTCTATAGAGATAGACCAAATAGGATGCTGGGATTTTCACAGAAGATGTACATAGAGGAGGTGCTAAAAAGGTTTAGCATGGAAAACTCTAAAAGAGATTTAGTACCTTTTAGACATGGCATTCATCTCTCCAAGAAGATGTGCCTTAGCACACCTGAGGAGATTGAATGCATGAGCAAAATCTCTTATGCTTCAGTAATAGGGAGCCTCATGTATGCCATGCTATGTACACGACCTGATATAGCCCATGCTGTGAGTGTCACAAGCAGATATCAGTCGAATCCAGACGAAGAGCACTGGACTTCTGCGAAATGTATCCTTAAGTACTTGAGAAGGACTAAGGATATGTTTCTACTCTTTGGGAATGGAGAACTCTAGATTCAGGGATATACAGACTCATACTTTATGTCTGACATAGATGATCGAAAGTTGACATCTGGGAGTCTGTTCATTTGCAATGGTGGTGTAGTTAGCTGAAAGAGTTCCAAGCAGACAGTGATTGCAGATTCCACCATGGAGGCAGAGTATATTGCTGCATCGAAAGTTGCAAAGTAGGCATTCTGGTACAAAAAGTTTGCCGCAGAGCTTGAAGTGATGTCATCGGATGTCATCCCTCTTTACTGCGATAATAATGGTGCCATAGCCCTAGCTAAGGAGCCAAGGTCTCACCAGAAGTCCAAGCATATCGAGCGGCGATTCCATCTGATCCGTGATTACCTCGAAAAGGGTTATGTCGAGGTTAAGAGAGTCGACTCCACAGACAATATGGCAGATCTGCTGACAAAGCCATTAGACCAACAAAAGATCAAAGCCCACCTTGAGAAGATAGAACTTAGATATGTAGCCAATTGGTGTTAGGTCAAGTGGGAGTTTGTTAGATGTGTGCCCTAGATGCCAGATTGGCTGACACATTCCTGTACAAATCTAAGGACAAATTTATAATTTTGACTATAAAATAATAAATGGGTTATTCTTCTATCACATTGTGTACATTGTGTCTGTGATACATCCTTTGAGTTAGTAAGAATGTTAATTCATATTTTTAAGAGTTGAAAATTTAAGGCATGAATTTACATAACTAACTCGTAAACAGCTCCTAACCATAGGATCATCATGAGGATGGTGATCGATCTGAAAGGTTGGTGTACGATCGCTTCCTTAGGATAGATGTGTCTTGAGTCTACAGTATGGAGACACTGAAGTGAGAGTATAGGTATTCATTGAGAACGAGAGTATTGAGCGTGACCATATCGAGCAGTCATAAGAAAGTCCACCTTCTCGTCGATGACTAGCTCGATGCTGCAGTTGTGTGTCTAGTTCTTTGACCTGAGGTGCATCGACAGTTCACCTTGAGTGTGTTATAGTTTGACTACACCATAACTCGATCTCTTAGCCATTCAAAACCCTGAGGTGTATGTTGGCTGTAGCATATTCATTGTAGGAACTAGGTCACACCAAGATGGGATCTATCAACCTCGATAGATGAGAGGAGTAGTCCTATGATGATCGAAAGATCGAGTCCTTAAGCCCATGGCCATGGCAGAGTGAAATAATGAAAAAAGTTTTTCATTGGAGTTTCACATCGGACTCAGATCGATCGATTGACTCATATGACTGATGTTGGATTTGACGAGTTCACCTTAACCCTAATTCAGTCGGGATTCATGATAGAGGAACTCAATCACACAGGTAGCTGCACCAAGAGGTTCATCTTCAGTTCTGATGGATTGCCACCATATAATGCTAGGTGTCACTAGTAGATTTTGGGAGCAATTAGAATGATCTTGATGATCGATCATTCTAATTATCTAAATCGAAAGAGTTCTGGTCCATCGAAAATAGTTTCGATGATGTCGATGATGAGATCATGACATATTTCATTACCATACAGAATTGAATCTAACTGGGTCACACTAACAAGGTTTAGGATTTGGATGTCATCAATTGGGCTAGCCCAATTGATTTGGATTAGATCCAATTAGGTTCAAGGAAATCGTGCTAGCACACGATTGAGCCTAATTTTCTCCTCGTGTAATCTTTTCTATCTCGACTGAGCCAAATATGATTTGACTCACCCAGAGAACCTTGAGAATATTTCTCTCCATCTGATTGGAGCCAGTCTAGCTTAGAAAAATCTTGTCTTAATTCATGAGATAAATTTAAGACAACACCTGCTAATTCCTGATACCTGCCATTTTTATTTTATGACATCTGTCAAATGTTGACTTATGGGTCTTAAACTGAAGGTCACTTGGCAAGAGGTCATTGGAGAATTTTTATGGAGTGTCCGCATGCCAAATCAGCATCAGATTAGGTACCATAATCAAATTATGGCGTGAGCCCAATTGGATAAAGAGGGCACCCCAAGTGGATAAAGATCAAGAGGAGTCTTGATCAACATGGACTCTTTGGCGCCAACATGATTGTGCTTATCCAAAGTTGGTGCCAACTCTTGGAGAGAGGCTTAGGTTCTTATTTGATGTGATCAAATGACATCATTCCACCAATCAAAATTTTTTTGGATTAAAAAGAATTTTTTGATTGGTCGAATGATGTGGCACCGCGCAGCACAGCAGGGTCTATATAAACCCTGTCTGTGCCTAGGGTTTAAAAGTGATTGCGCCAAACCCATCAAAGTGTTGCGAATAGTGTCCCAAAGCCAATCATCAGTCTGTTGACGGTTGTGCTCATTTTTGTATTTGTACATGAATTATAATTAATAAAAATTATTTTGGCATTTTTCATCACAAAATGTTTCATCTTCTAATGAACTCCTATGTTGTGGTGAAGTCCTTAGGACTATTTAGACTCGACAAAGAAGGATTTGTCGTTTAGTCCTTCAATCTGTTCATGACCAAATGATACGTTGTTATCAAGGATGACAACGTTTATCAAGCATAGGTCATTGTGTGCCATATAGGTTGGTTATCCTCTTAACCAATGAGTGTGGAGACACTGGTATGGCATACAGGTGAGATGTAAGGGTACATCTGCACTGAACGTGACCGACTCTGGAGCTATTTTTGCTGTCAAGATTTGCTCCGATGAAATATGGGTATAAATATCCCTCCGACCTAAGACCGTCACGATGACTTGCAAGCAACTCACTGCACTTAGGCACTGGACTACCTGAATTTCTAATTCAGTGACGGAAGGCAGCTGGGTGTAGTCAAGTACTTGACTTGCGGTGCGTGTGTCAAGATGGGATTGACCACTCTAGTTTAGGAGCTGTGTACAGTCGTGTTTCAATTTAGCAAAATTTGGCCAGGTAGTCTTTGTGAGGAGTCATAGGACTGTTTGAGTTGAGCACGATTCAGATGATCTAATCAGGGTTGACAGTTTAACCCTGAGTTGTCCTAAACACAGAGGTCAAAAGAATGAATTATACGGTAACTATATTCACGTAGGTTCTGAGTGTTGCGATTGCAATTTTTCGACCTATCCGGTCATCGGGTACCATTGCTAGATGGTCATTTGATTAGTACAGGAATTGGTTCTTGTGCTACCGGTTTAGGTTCGAACCTGTGGGGTCACACACATTAGTGGTTCCTATCTGATCTAATGGTTGATGTAGAATCCTACATGTTTGGGACTTAGTGATCAAGAATCAGGATTCTCTGATCATGAGTTTCACACATTATGGGTACCGGGGTCAAGAGTCCCACTGGTTGGGATTTTTCGATCAGGTTTACATATCGATGAATTTTGATGCCTGATTGCCCATCGAATTTGGACTCTATATTTATGAGAGATTTAATTAGTGATTTGATCACTAATTAACTCAATTTGATTGAGTAATTATTTTTGGATCAAGTCCAATTGAATTGGATTCAGTTGGGTTTGACCCGATTAGGTTAAGAGTTGACCTAATCGTCGAGATGGTTTGGTCCCTGATTTGATCAGGGGTTGGGCTTAGTCAACTCCTGATTTGATTAGAATTTTATTGAGCCAAATTAAGCTTAATTAAGTTGGATTTAAATTAGTCTAATTGGATCTAACTTATTTGGTTCAATTAGGTTGGTTTAAATAATTAAACCACCTTGACCCAATCTCCATGCGGCACCTCACTTCCATTGCACCCATTTGGATTCATGAGAAGAAACTTCTCATTAATTTTTTCTTACACCAAGCCCTCTCCATGCCCCACTTTAATGTGCCAAATAGATGGATAAGGATGATTGGTTGGCCATTCAAATTCAAAATAAAGTTTGAATTTGAATGGGCAATCAATCTTTGCACCTTATCCCTTTTTTTACGCCCTATTTATTACAGGAGAAAAAGATTTCTCATGATATCACTACATGCACAATTTAAGCCACACCTCACACCTTTAGTGGATAAGGGATGAGTTGGTGTCCATTTGAATTCAAAATTTGATATGAATTCAAATGAGCAATTATCATCTTTATCCTTTCTTTTGGATAAGACGTTTGATGTTGTTATAAAAGGAGGAGAAGAGTGGGGCGTGCAAGATGAAAATTTTTGGAGAAAAATTTTGGGGTGTGAGAAGTCTTGTGCTTTAGAAGAAAGTCCATATCCTTCCAAGAGAAGTGAGAAAGTGAGCTATGAGTATCGTGAGCCCACAAAATCTCAGGGAGATCTTCAACATTCTCTCAAATATATCTGTTGATGATCCAGAGCATTCGAAGAATCGACAGACATCGATTGAAGGAGTTCGATCAGCATCCACCGTCAAAAGGGCTCTACAACGAGCTAGCACTCGTGAGGAGTCGATCAGATCGGGAGCTTCATGTGGATGATCCGTAGAGGCCAGACATACTATGTGGCTGTGTAGTGATGATCAGACTCTTCCGACGGTGATCAGATTACGGTGATCTACTATCCGCACAAAGGTATTGTGTTCTGAATACATTACAGTAAAGTGTTTGCTGTTTGAATTTGAATTTCAAATTTAAATGAATGCATGCTATATATCATATTTAGATCTTAGTGTAGGGTAAATTTATGTTAATTAATTAGATTAATTAATATCTTTCCACTGTAAAATTATAATTTTAAAAAATTTTAAAATTACCATTTTACCCCTACACTGAATTTCCCCAAAAATGGTATCAGAGCGGGTTCTTAGATATGATATATATATTTGCATGTGTAGATTAAGTTGTAATCTAAAAGTTTAAATTTAAAATTTAAAATTCAAAATTTAAAATTTAAATTTTGAAATTTGAAATTCAAAATTCAAAATTTAAAAATTTGAAATTCAAAATTTGAAATTTGATATTTGGATGAAATTTTAAATTTGAAATTCAAAATTTAAAATTTAAAAATTTGAAAATTGAAATTTAAAATTTGTTTGAAATTTGAAATTCAAAATTTAAAATTTAAAATTTAAATTTTAAATTTTAAAATTGGTATATTTAGATATACTTGATCCAAGTAGCAAGTAATCGAATTGGGTTGGTTGCCATGGCCGTCCGGTCATAAGAGAAAAGTAGGGTTTAAAGGCCCTCTCCTCCCATTCGATGGGGTCTCCTATGGCAGTAGGGGTGCCGCTGCAATTATATCCCATGCAGATGAAGCAGTGAAAGGAATTAATTATAAAGGTTCAATTATGAAATTTATCATGAATGTGTTAGATTAGATCTAAAGAAATATTCATGATTTATTTTGATTGAGTTATTTTCTGTTATGTAATTAGCAATAGGATTGCTATTTATGAAATGTATTGATCTATTTATGAAATGAGTCAACATATTTGGTGAACAGAAAATAAAATATTTCAAATTTGAAAATTATTTTCGAAATGCCAAACCCTAACCCATCAGCCCAAATACTTAATTAAAAGAATTAAGTGTTGTCTAGTAGGTCTAGAATTGTGAATTAAGACTTAAGACAATTGCATAAACTTGTGGGTCAATGGGTTAGATGGATTAGGTCCATAATTGGGTTAGACCTAAGGTTAGCTTAAAGAAATGGACTAAATTAGAGTAATTGGTCAAATCTAATCAAAAGTTGAATTAGATTAGGTCAAGGATACTCTAGACTCAACTCCAATAGTTGTAGTTGAATGGGTCCATATCTTTAACTAGACCAAGATGGACTTAATTCATGGCTACGTGGTGGAACCCTATTTAATAAGTTGATCAAATTAAAACTAATGAACCGGTTGGTGTCTAAGGTAAGTTTGGCATTTTGACTAGTGGTTTTTAAGCGGGAGCTACTCGCAGTGATTCAATCTCTGATGAGTTAATGGCTTATCCCCACCACTGATCTCACTTACCTGGCCAACCTGGTGAATTAGGTATTGATTAGATCACTTGGTGATTAGGGCTCACCTATGTCATTAGGTAAATCAGTTTGACTGATTTAGGTTGTCCTAATGCCAGCTTTAAGTAAATCCTTTTTAATCTGACTTGGTGAAGTCAGTGGAAGGATTGAAATTGGCTGGATATTTTCTTCTCATCTATCCTTTAATAAAATCCTCAAAAATTATTAGGTCCCTAAAAATGATTAAGTGATATTGATAACTAAGTCATTGCCTCCCATTAAGTGAGTGATAATGAGTCCATTAGTTTAATAATCATTGGAGGTCCAAAGGCCTAGTGCTTATTGACTAATGGAATTATCATTCATAATATGATAATTTGGTTTGAGTTTTTTTGATGGTGGTCAGATTGGCTGGCCAAAGTCGGGCCTGATCATTTATTGGTTCGATTCACCAAATCAAATCATGTTAATGGTTGGACCTAACTAGATCTTTTCAGTGGAGGCCAAAGCCTACTGATTAGGTTCTGGAGCAAAATCAATTACTAGAAGTTATTTAGAGAAACAACTGGTTATGAACCTACCCATAGATGCACATGGGTTGACCAACCAAAGTTGGGCTCGTGTGTAGTCTGTGTGGATTCTAGTAGCCACTAAGGAATTAAAGTAATTCCTCGAATTAGAGGTTGAGGCTACCAATTCATAAAAATACTGGGAGAAACTTTAGACTAAAGTCCCAGTCTTTAGTATTAATAATTTATGTACTAATATAGGTCTGGTTTTCCTTTATGCAGCTATGGCCACTATCCTGTCGCTCCGGTCATTATTAGATAATGACAAGCTCATGGGACCTAATTTTGATAGCTGGTATCGAAAATTAAAAATCATCCTTGAGCATGAGTGGATCCTTTATGTAGTAACGGATCCAGCACCTGAGGAGCCAGCCCTGAATGCTAGAGGGACGGTCCGAGACACTTACCAGAAGTGGCTCAACGACCGCACCAACATCCGGTGCATAATGCTAGCGGCAATGAATGATGAGTTCAGTCGTAGGTTCGAGAACGTCCAGCCACAAGAGATGCTTCAAATGTTGAACGACTCTTTTGGCACACCTGACGATGTTGAAAGGCACAAAACTAGTTGTGCCATTTTCAATGCTCGGATGAGGGATGGAGCCTCAGTCATTGATCATGTACTGTATATGATCGAAATGATTGAGCACCTAACTAAACTGGGCTTTCCCTTGCACGAGCAGCTCGATAAGGATGCGATCCTTAATTCATTGCCCAAGTCTTTCCTCCCCTTCCTTACTCATTTTTGGATGACAAAGCCTGCAGTGAACTACCACGGTTTGTTGGGGTTGCTGCAGAACTTTGAGAAGGATCACCAGCTTTATAAGGAGTCAGTGAATGTTGTGGGAGGGTCTTCTTCTAGTCGTCGATCCTTTAAGAAAGGGAAGAAGAAGAACAAGAAGAAGAAGAATAAGAAGGTGCAGCTGCATGCTGGGACATCTGCACAGAGTCAGACCAAGAAGCGCAAGCCCGACCAGAGCTAGGCGGAGTGCTTCTTTTGCAAGAAGCAGGGGCACTGGAAGAGGAACTATCCTCTATACATTGCTTTCCTAGATCCGAACAGGCCAAAGAAAAAGCAAGGTACTTATATGATAACACCTTGCAACTTTTTCATTTGTAATACTACTGCCTGGGTATTGGATACCGAAAGCCCTTATCATATTTGCAATTCGATGCAGGGTCTGCAGGTCAGTAGAAGATTTGATGAAGGTGAGAGATTCTTGAACGTTGGAGATGGAAGCAAAATTTTAGTTCTAGCATTACGAATCATGAATCTTGTAATCAATTCTTGAAACGTAATTCTGAGTGAATGTCACTATTGTCCAAGCTTTTTATTAAATATTATTTCTGTAGGCCTTTTGGCCATGAACGGTTATCAATTTTTAATAAAAAAAATATTTGCAATATCATTTTGAATGGTATTACAATATTTATTGGATAACTTAATAATGAAATTTATTTTCTATCACAACCTGTTAATGTAGTTCAAACCTCCGGTAAACGCCCTAGAATAGATAATGTGTCAGAAGTCTACCTTTGGCACTGTAGGCTAGGTCATATCAATAAGAACAGGATAAACAGGTTGGCTCAAAAAGAAATTCTTGAAGTAGGTGCTTGTGAATCACTTCCAACCTGTGAGTCCTGTCTTCTTGGTAAAATGACCAAATCACCTTTTACTGGAAAAGGTGAGTGAGCCAGTGAACTCCTGGGTTTGGTACATTCTGATGTATGTGGACCCATGAGCTCAAGTGCAAGAGGTGGATATTTCTACTTCATAACCTTCACAGACGACCTATCGAGGTATGGATATGTCTATTTAATGAAGCATAAATCGGAGTCGTTTGAAATGTTTAAACTATTCCGAAATGAGGTAGAAAAATAAACTGAAAAGTATATTAAAACTCTTCGATCTGATCGAGGAGGTGAATACCTTTCCAATGATTTTCTGACATATCTTGGGAAAAATGAGATTCTCTCTCAGTGGACTCCTCCTGGAACACCACAACATAATGGTGTATCTGAAAGGAGGAATCGGACCTTGTTGGACATGGTTTGATCCATGATGGGGTTTGCTGGTCTGTCGATCTCCCTCTGGGGATATGCGCTCGAATCGGCTTGTTACCTTCTAAATAGAGTTTCGAGTAAGTCTGTAACCAAAACACCATATGAGATATCGATAGGACATAAGCCAGTACTCTCGCACCTTAGGGTTTAGGGGTGTCTGACTTATGTTAAATGTTTAATTACGGACAAGCTTGGACCTATATCTGACAAGTGTAATTTTGTAGGGTACCCAAAAGAGACCAAAGGGTATTACTTCTACCTAGCTGATGAGCAAAAAATATTTGTCAGCCTTAAGACAATCTTTTTGGAAAAGAAGTTCCTTGGTGAAGGGACTGTTGCCTCTAAGGTCGAACTTGACGAAGTTCGATAGGTGAAAAAACCGACACAAGTTGCTGAACCTGAACCGAATTTGGTTAGATTAGATTCGGAGCCCATTGTTCAAACACCCTTAAGGCGATCTGGTAGAGTACCACGTCAACTGGAAAGATACTATGGTTTCTTGGTCCGGGATGAAGATCCTATCGAACTTGATAAAACGATGAGGATCCGATCACCTACATGGATGCAATGTAGAGACCCGACTCTGAGAAATGGCTAGAGGCCATGAAATTCGAAATGGAGTCCATGAAGGTCAACGATGTGTGGACATTGGTTGACCCACCCGAAGGAGTAAAACCCATAGGGTGTAAGTGGGTCTTCAAGAGGAAGAGAGGCACAGACGGAAAGGTGGAAACCTATAAAGCCCGTCTGGTTGCCAAGGGATATCATCAATGTTATGGTATAGACTATGACGAGATATTTTCTCCTGTGGCAATGCTCAAATCCATTCGGATTATGCTTGCGATAGCTACCCATCTGGACTATGAAATCTGGCAGATGGTTGTGAAAACAGCTTTCTTAAATGGAGAGCTGGATGAAGAGGTGTATATGATACAACCTGAAGGATTCACATCCACTGATGAGTCTAAGGTGTGCATGTTGTGATCCAGGTGGTGTGCCCAAGGCCTAGGGGACCAAGGCTAAGGCCAAGGTCCATCATTCATGAGGGCTTCATGGAGGCTCTAGAGCTAGTTGGGCCCTAGGTTGAAAGGCTGTGGGCCTTTCGGATTCTTGAGGTCTAGGTTATGTGGGCCTCAAGGAACCAACTCTTTATGGGCCAGGTCTAGGCCTAGGATAGGTGAGATTAGGTTGAGTCATGGGTGTACATGGGCTTGGGTTAACCTAATCTCCCATAGAGTTGGTCAAGGGAGTTTTGGGTTTGGGTCACTTGACCCTGTGTTTATATATACATGTACTTGTATAGGTTTGATTAAGCCAAGTAATACACAACTCTTTCTCCCAAATCTCTCTCTCTTCTCCCTCTCTCTCCAGCAATTCTCCATGCCCCAGGAGCAAGAAACCCTAGGGTTTCTTGCCGCCAGGTCCCAAAAAGGCAGGTGAAACAAGGAGGCACTAGACCTCCTCCCCCTTTGTGCCGCCTACCAGATCTACTCTCCCCCTCTTGCAGCCACCCAAGCATTAGGTCCAAGACCTAAAATATCTTGAGAAGAGGTTGATACAAGTCCCTCTCAGATCTGGAGTTGATCTGAGATCGTTTGAGGCACAGGTGAGATCTCCATCAACAGATCTACAGGAAAGGCTGCAGCAAGACAGATCTGCAAGGTCTGTATCCATCTACCTTCTTCCCTATCTAGAATGCCCCAATTTAAAATCTATAAATTGGAAGACCTCGGTCCATGCCTAATCTGGGTGGGTACTAGATCTTGGAATTTTTAGAGATGATTTCAGAGGCGTTCTTCATCTAGAATGAAAGGCTGACGAAGAAGACAGCAACTAGGCTGATTTCGTCAAGGGCCTTAGATCGAGTCCAGAGGTCTCCAGATTTGTTCGTTGCTGGTTTTGCTGCACCCAAGGTCTATGGGAGGAGCTAGGATCATTCTCCAATAGTTGGTATCAGAGCCACGGTGGTGAGGAAGTGGTTCCAAGCATGAGAAGTTGAAGATCCCAAGTGCTGAAAATTTTCAGCAAGGTACCATCAAGGTATATTCTACACTTCTTGATTTTATATTGCTTGTTTGGTTAGGATTTTGTCATGGGCAGCAATATGAAGGTCGATGTTGAGAAGTTTGATGGCAAGAGAAATTTTTCCATGTGAAAAATCTGGGTGGAGGATCTTCTGGTGCAAGCAGATCTGGATCAGGCTTTGGATGAGAAGCCTGAGGGAATGACAGATAGACAGTGGGCATCGTTGGAGAAGAAAGCATGCTCAGTAATCAGAGGATGTTTGACGGATGCGGTATTGTATTCAGTGCTAGAAGAAAAGACCCCGAAGGGCCTTTGGTCGAAGTTGCACACCATGCATATGGGGAAGAATATGTGCAACAAGCTAATGCTGAAGAAGAGGTTGTACAGTCTTCGGATGTAGGAGGGATCTGATGTGATTGGCCACATTCAGAGGTTCGACCAGTTGTGCACGGAGTTGATGAATATCGGGGTGAAGCTGGATGAGGAGGACAAGTCCCTATTGCTTTTGTGTTCACTGCCAGAATCATATGACTCTTTGGTGACTACACTACTCTACGGCAAGGAGACTCTGGAATATGAGGACATGGTCTCGGTGCTGAGGTCTAATGAGCAAAGGGAAAAATTGACTAGAGATCGGGTTCCCCAGGAGGGTTTGGCAGTAGGGGAGAGGACAGGTAGAGGCAGAGGCAGAAGCAAGTCCAGGGGGCAGTCCAAGTCCAAGAAGGGAAAGAAAGAGATGAAATGCTTCAAGTGCAACGAGTTCGGGCACTTCAAGTGAGAATGTCCACTATGGAAGAGCAAGAAGGGAGAAAGAAGTGGTTCAGAATTAGTGAGTGCAGTTGCTAGGCAGCAGGTGGAGGATGATCTACTTGTGGTATCAGATGGTCACAGGTATTACACAGAGGAGTGGACACTAGACTGCGTGTTCACATCACTACACACCACACAGGTCTTGGTTTTTGACATACACCAAGACAGATAAGGGATCAGTGACTCTAGGCGACAATCATTCTTGCAAGGTGGCTGGGATAGGGACAGTCAGGGTGAGGATGTTTGATGGGATTGTGAGGACATTGACAAATGTAAAGCACATCTCGGAGCTGGAAAAGAATCTGGTGTCACTAGGCTACTTGGAGCGCAGTGGATACAGCTTCAGCAGTAGGGCTAGAAGCGGAGTACTGAACATCTCCAATGGAGCTATGGTGGTGATGAGAGGCAGGAGGTTGGACAATAACCTCTATCGTATGGAGGGATCTGTGGTGATTGGAGAGTCTGATGCAGCAGCTGCAGCACAGGATCAGCAGGGGGTTTACAGGATGTGGCACTACCGCCTAGGCCACATGGGTGACAAGAGACTGAGGGAGTTGAGCAGGAGAGGACTCATCTCTGATCTGGAGGATGGTGCTACAGGGGAGATCTGTGAGCCTTGCCAGATGGAAAAGCAGAGGAGAGTTCAGTTCAACATCAGTACAACCCACAATGCAGTCCCTCTGGAGTTAGTACACACGGATGTGTGGGGACCAGCCCCAGTTTTAGCTAGGAATGGGGCTAGATACTTCATGACCCTGATTGATGATTTCTCAAGAAAACTCTGGATTTACTTCATGAGAGAAAAGTCAGAGGTCTTCACCAAGTTCAAGATCTGGAGAGCTGAGGTGGAGAAGGAGCAGGGGAGGAGCGTGAAGTGTCTGAGGTCAGACAATGGCGGAGAGTACACCAGCAGAGAGTTCCAGGACTACTGTGAGGAGTGTGGGATTAGGAGACACTTCTCAGTTAAGGAGACTCCACAGCAGAATGGGGTGGCCGAGAGGATGAACAGAACACTTCTGGAAAAGACACGATGCATGAGGCTGCAGGCCGGGCTTTCAAAGGAGTTCTGGGTTGACACAGTTGACGCAGCGGGTTACTTGGTCAATCGGTCACCTCACACCAGGTTGGATGGCAGGCTTCTAGAGGAGGTGTGGTCTGGGAGGACAGTTGGGCTGGGCCATCTACGGGTATTTGGGTGCACAGCCTATGTGCACATTGGAGCTGGTGAGTGGAGCAAGCTAGACGCCAGATCACGCAAGATGGTGTTTCTAGGCTATCCGCAAGGAGTCAAGGGATACAGGTTATGGGATCCCTTGGAAAAGAAGGTCATCATTAGTCGGGATGTGACTTTTAATGAGGAGTCAGTCCTACGGAGGTGAGCAAGCATGGAGGAGCAGCAGGAGCAGGAGGAGGTCCAGCAGGGCACTGATGGACAGCTTACCTCTTTGATTTTGCCTCTTGCAGGTACTACAGGAGGACATGACATTCAGGTGGAGAACCTACCTAAGGTGTCTCCACAGGTGGAGAGGACTCAGATGGATGATCAAGGCGGAGAGGTCCAGCAGGAGCGAGCTGGACCAAGGACTGATATCGATGTTGCCCTACACAAGCCCAAGAGGACCATCAGGCAACCAGACTGATATGGCTTCGAGGAGATGCTATCATATGCCCTGGTGACAGCGAATGGAGACCCATATTCATATTAAGAGGCTATTGAGAGCCAGAACAGAGAGTGGTGGGTCCAGACGATGTCTGAGGAGATGCAGTCTCTCTACCAAAATCAGACGTGGCGATTGGTGCAGTTGCCATAGGGGAAGAGGCCCATTGGCTACAAATGGGTCTACAGTCGCAAGGAAGGGCCTTTAGAGCAGGGAGGTATCAGATTCAAGGTGAGGTTAGTGGCCAAGGGATACTTCTAGAAGGAAGGCATCGACTTCTGCGAGGTCTTCTCTCCCATCGTTAGACATACTTCCATCAGAGTGTTGCTGAGCATTATAGCAGCTCAGGATTTAGAGCTGGAGCAGACGGATGTCAAGACGGCATTCCTCCATGGGCATTTGGAGGAGAGGATTTACATGGAGTAGCCACCCGATTTCAGGGATCCAGGATCAGAGGGAAAGGTTTGTTTGTTGCAGAAGTCATTGTACGGGCTGAAGCAGTCGCTGAGGCAATGGTACAAGCGGTTCGACTCCTATGTGCGCAGCGTTGGACTTTCCAGATGTGAGTTTGATCCTTGTGTTTATGTTCAGTCTCTTGAGGATGGTTCTAGGGTGTTCCTACTCTTGTATGTGGATGACATGCTTATAGCATGCAAGAGTAGGAAGGTTGTGCAAGATCTGAAGGCATCCTTATCTCGAGAGTTTGAGATGAAGGATTTGGGCCCTGCAAAGAAGATCCTAGGCATGGAGATTTTCAGAGACCGAGCCCAGAGGGTGCTACATCTATCTTAGGGGGGCTACATACAGAAGGTCTTAGAGAGGTTCGGGATGAAGGGAGCAAAGCCGGTGGAGCTGCCACTTGTCGGTCACTTCAGACTCTCGAAGACCATGGTGCCACAGACTGAGGTGGAGGCTCAGGAGATGGAGATGGTTCCTTATGCTTCAGGAGTTGGGAGCTTGATGTATGCGATGGTCTGTTGTAGGCCAGAGCCAGACATCGCTCATGTAGTAAGTCAGGTTAGCAGGTTCATGGCGCAGCCTGGCAGGGAGCACTGGAGAGCTCTGAAGTGGATATTCAGATACCTGACGGGTTCAGTTGGAGTTGGCATCTGCTACGGACAGCGAGGAGGTGCAGTGGGATACTCTGACATGTCCAGGGAGGATCAGGGGCTGATTGGCGGTTATGTAGATGCAGACTTCGGTGGAGATGTGGATACCTGGAGGTCTATGACAGGCTTCATCTTTAGCCTGTATGGAGGTCCTATTTCTTGGAGACCGATTCTGCAGCCTATCATGACCCTATCCACTACAGAGGTGGAGTACATCGGGCTGACAGAAGCAGCTAAGGAGGCAATTTGACTGAAGAGTTTGTTGACGGAGATGGGCCTTACTCAGGAGGCCATTAGAGTACACTGTGACAGCCAGAGTGCACTTCTATTAGCACAGAACTCAGTCTATCATACAAGGACAAAGCACATCGACATTCGGTATCATCAGATTAGGGAGCTTGTGGAGGATGGTGAGGTGGAGCTGGTGAAGGTACACACCAAGGAGAACCCAGCTGATGCACTTACGAAGGTACTTCCACGGGACAGCTTTCAGAGATGTGTTGAGCTGATGCGGCTGATGGATAGAGTGGAGATGGTTGAGGCCTTGGGACACCAAGGTGGAGATTGTTATGATCTAGGTGGTGTGCCCAAGGCCCAGGGGACCAAGGCTAAGGCCAAGGTCCATCATTCATGAGGGCTTCATGGAGGCTCTAGGGCTAGTTGGGCCCTAGGTTGAAAGACTGTGGGTCTTTCGGGTTCTTGAGGTCTAGGTTATGTGGGCCTTAAGAGACCAACTCTTTATGGGCCAGGTCTGGGCCCAGGATAGATGAGATTAGGTTGAGTCATGGGTGTACATGGGCTTGGGTTAACCTAATCTCCCATAGAGTTGGTCAAGGAAGTTTTGGGTTTGAGTCACTTGACCCTGTGTTTATATATACATGTACTTGTATAGGTTTGATTAAGCCAAGTAATACACAACTCTTTCTCCCAAGTCTCTCTCTCTCTTCTCCCTCTCTCTCCAACAATTCTCCATGCCCCAGGAGCAAGAAACCCTAGGGTTTCTTGCCGCCAGGTCCCAAAAAGGCAGGTGAAGCAAGGAGGCACTAGACCTCCTCCCCCTTTGTGCCGCCTACCAGATCTACTCTCCCCCTCTTGCAGCCACCCAAGCATCAGGTCCAAGACCTGGAATCTCTTGAGAAGAGGTTGGTACAAGTCCCTCTCAGATCTGGAGTTGATCTGAGGTCATTTGAGGTGCGGGTGAGATCTCCATCAACAGATCTATAGGAAAGGCTGCAGCAGGACAGATCTATAAGGTCTGTCTCCATCTACCTTCTTCCCTATCTAGAATACCCTGATTTGAGATTTATGAATTGAAAGACCTCAATCCAGGCTTGATATGGTTGGGTACCAGATCTTGGAATTTTTAGAGATGATTTCAGAGGTGTTCTTCATCTGGAATGAAAGGCTGACGAAGAAGACAGCAATCAGGCCGATTTCATCAAAGGCCTTAGATCGAGTCCAGAGGTCTCCATATTTGTTCGTTGCTAGTTCTGCTGCACCCAAGGTCTGTGGGAGGAGCCGGGATCGTGCTCCAATAGTGCAGACTACAGAGGTCCATTTATGGACTTAAGCAGGCATCTCGGAGTTGGAACATACATTTTGATAGGACGATCAAGACGTATGGCTTCGTTAAGAACGAAGAAGAGCTCTGTATTTATAAGTGGGCTAATGGTTTAGTAGTGGTATTTCTTATATTGTATGTGGATGATATTCTCTCAATCGAGAATGATGTTCTTGTATTACAGGGAATAAAGATTTGGCTGTCGTCACAGTTCTCCATGAAGGATTTGGGAGAAGCTTTCTACATCCTAGGGATGAGGATCTATAGGGATAGATCTAAAAGGTTGCTTGGTTTATCTCAGTCTACGTACATAGATATTATGCTGAAGAGGTTCAGCATGGAGAATTTCAAGAAAGGCTATCTTCCGATAGGCCATGGAATTTCTCTCTCGAAGAGGGATTGTCCGACAACACCTCAAGAGAGAGAGCGTATGGGTAGGATTTCATATACTTCGATAGTGGGATCTATCATGTACGTCATGACATGTACACGACCAGATGTGGCATACTCACTAGGGGTGTGAGTAGATACCAATCTGATCCAGGAGAGAATCACTGGAAGGTTGTTCAAACCATCCTGAAGTATTTAAGAAATACTAAGGACCAGTGGCTTGTTTATGGTAAATCAGACTTGAGACTTATAGGATTTACGGACTCTAGTTTCTAGTCTAATCATGATGACAGCAAAAATATGTCGGGATTTATTTTTACCCTTAATGGTGGGACTGTCTGCTGGAAAAGTTCCAAGCAGAACACAGTGGCTGATTCAGTTTGCGAGGCGGAGTATGTCGCTGCATCAGATGCTGTCAAAGAAGTGGTGTGGCTGAGGAAGTTCATCACTGAGCTCGGAGTAGCACCCTCCCTTGTTGGTCCAGTTCTACTCTACTGTGACAGCTCTGGAGCCATTGCTCAGGCGAAGGAACCCAAGGCACACCAGTGGACGAAGCATATTCTGCGCCGCTACCATCTCATCCGAAAAATTATGGATCGAGGTGACGTCAACCTTCAGAAGATCGATGGAAAGGAGAACCTGACTGACCCATTCACTAAAGCCATTACGATGAAGGAGTTTGATGACTATAAGTCGAAGATGGGTATTAGATACTGCACCGATTGGCTTTAGGCCAAGTGGGAGATTGTTGGGAATAGTTTCCCAAAGCCAATCGTCAGCCTGTTGATGGTTGTACTCATTTTTGTGTTTATACATGAATTATGAATTAATAAAAATCATTTTGATATTTTTCATCACAAAATGTTTCATCTTCTAATGAACTCCTATGTTGTGGTGAAGTCCTTAGGACTATTTAGACTCAATAAAGGAGGATTTATCGTTGAGTCCTTAAATCTGTTCGTGACCAAATGATACGTTGTTACCAAGGACGACAACGTTTATCAAGCATAGGTCATTGTGTGCCATATAGGTTGATTGTCCTCTTAACCAATGAGTGTGGAGACACTGGTATGGCATACAGGTGGGATGTAAGGGTTCATCTGCACTGAACGTAACCGACTCTGGAGCTATTTCTACTGTCAAGATTTGCTCTAATAGAATATGGGTATAAATGTCCCTCCGACCTAAGACCGCCATGGTGACTTGCAAGCAACTCACTACACTTAGGCATTGGACTACCTGAATTTCTAATTCAGTGACGGAAGGCTGCTGGGTGTAGTCAAGTACTTGACTTATCGGTGCGTGTGTCAAGATAGAATTGACCACTCCAGTTTAGGAGCTGTGTACAGTCATGTTTCAATTTAGCAAAATCTTGGCCAGGGTAGTCTTTGTGAGGAGTCACAGGACTGTTTGAGTTGAGCACGATTCAGATGATCTAATCAGGGTTGACAGTTTAACCCTGAGTCATCCTAAACACAGAGGTCAAAAGGATGAATTATATAGTAACCATATTCATGTAGGTTCTGAGTGTTGCGATTGCAATTTTTTGACCTATCCGATCGTCGGGTACCATTGCTAGTGTAGGAACCAGATCTAGGGTTTCAGGGTTAGATCTTGAAACTTTTTCAAGATCATACAGCGGAAGACTAAAATAAATCAAAATTTATTTTCTAAAATCAGAGAATCCCTAGATCTAAGATCTTATTATATAATTATTACATAGTATTAAATCAGAAATTAAAATATATAAATATAGCATGAACTACATGTTGATCATATCAACATGTTTCTATACCACATATAATGTATGTATTAAACAATAGATCAGATCTATTACCTTGCAAGTTAGATGCTCTAACCTCACTGATCCGGGCTTAAGGATGATGTTGCAAGCCGCACACGCATCCGGCCTCTAGGTGTCGTCCACACGAGCCCACGAATCTCGATCAGAAGTCCTGCTTCAGGAAATCAGCACAGTATGCTAGTACTGCGCTGATCCTTCTTTGATGGTTGATCAGGTGCCTCCTTCTTCTTGATTTAGACTCTTCCAAAGATGAAAAGTAAAAGGAGGAGTTTCAGATTTGAGACACTCTCAGGAAACTCAAGATGGAGGGAGGAAAGATATGAAAACAAAAAACCCTAGAAGAAGACCCTCTTCTTCTTCACGTTTTTCTCTCTAGACATCCTAACTTGTATCCTTTATATCTCCACGACCCAAAGGTATTTCTCTATGATTTTTATATAGCACAAAGGTCTCTCAAATATCTATCTTCTCCTAAAATTTTATAAAGAAACTCAATTTATACAGAGAGATATGATAGAGTCCTTGTCTAGGTCAAATACCTAGTCAAGGCTTATCCAAACATGGCAAGTTAAGGGGCGCCCAACTCTTGAGCACATCCTCCATATTTTCATGCATGGATCACTAGAAAAGGGTTCAAAATATATACCCTAAAATCCATAAAAATTTTAAAAAAAATTTGGATAAATTTGGTGCAAAATTGAAAGAGTTTTGGATTTCTAAAACTCTATCTCATAGAATTCGAAATCCAAACTTATTCCTTTTTGATTTGATCCAAACCACCTTCCATGTAAGAAAGAAGAGAGGAAACCTTTTGTGAACGTGGGAGAGACCTGGGAGAGGGTTTTTGTTACACAAAATAAGTGGAGATTGGCGTTGAATAAGAGAGAGGGCGTGGGGAAGGCTTATGTGGCGCAAGGTGGAATCCTTGTCTTACTAGGATTCTATCTCATGACTTATTTTAATTTGGTTTCTCAAACCAAATCAAGCCAAAATTAGATTAACCTAATTAAAATAGATCTTAACCCAATTAAGAACTTAATTTAATCAGATTAAATTAGATTTAAATCTGATTTAATTTTCTAATCAAATTAGAAATTAGATTGATCCAAGTCCTAGTTGAACTAGGACTAGTTTTTCCTTGCACTTGGCTTATCCAATAAACCAATTGGACTTGATCCAATCAAGCCCAAACTAAATCTAATTAAATTATATTTAATTAGACTTAATCTCAGCCCATTGGCTTAATCAAATTAAGCCAATTAGCAATCGAATTGCTAATCGATCCTCCTACAACACTTGCACTGGGTTAAATGTCAATCGTATTGATCATTTAACCCTAGAACGATTCTTAATCGTTGATCAACCATCCGATCGGATCATGAACTCTAATGTGTGTGATCTCATAGGTCCGAACCTAAGCCGGTAGCATAGGAATAAATTTCTGTACCAATCGAAGTGACCATCTAGCAATGGTACCCAACGACCGGATAGGTCGAATGTGTAGAACAACATCCTTAGAACCCATGCAGATATAGTTTTCATATAATTCATCCCCTTGACCAAAATGATCATAGGACACCTCAGAGTTCAACTGTCAACTCTGATCAGGTTGTCCACGTTGTATTTCAAAATATCAAATCCATCTAATGGATTATCCTGGCCAAAGTTTTGCTAAATTGAAATACAGCGACTCATTCTTCTCCAACTCTTGGAGTGGTCAATCCCATCTCGATCACACTCTGACTTCGCAAGTACTTGACTGTGCCCAGAAGCCTTCCGTCTCTGAATTAGAAATTTAGTTAGTCCAGTACCAAAGCACAATGAGTTGCTTGCAAGTCACTAAGGCGATCTCAGGTCTAAGGGACACTTATACCTATATCCCATCAGAGACATTCTCGATAGCAGAATACTCTGGAGTTGATCACGTTTAATGACGATGTACCCTTACATCTCACCTGTATGCCATACCAGTGTCTCCACACTCTTTGGTTAAGAGGACAACCAACCCATATGGCCTACAACGATCTATGCTCGATAGAAGCTGTCATCCTTATTAACAGCCTATCATTTGGTCGTGAACTGTTTTAAGGACTAATCGATAAATCCTTTCTTTATCGAATCTAAATAGTCATACGGACTTCATCATAACAACGGAGTTTATTAGAAGATGAAAGCTTATGATGAAGATGCCAAATATATTTTATTTATTAACAAATCAATTACAATACTTGGTTGCTCAACCATCAACAGCTTGACGATTGGCTTTTTGGGACACATTTCCCAATAGCTAGATGGTCACTTCGATTAGTACAGGAATTGGTTCCTGTGCTACCGGCTTAGTTATGAACCTACGGGGTCACACACATTTGAGGTTCCTATCTGATCTGATGGCTGATGTAGAATCCTACATATTTGGGACTCAGTGATCGAGAATCAGGATTCTCTGATCATGAGTTCCACACATTATGGGTACCGGGGTCAAGAGTCCCATTGGTTGAGATTTTTCGATCAGGTTTACATATCGATGAATTCTGATGCCTGATTGCCATCGGATTTGGACTCAATATTTATGAGAGATTTAATTAGTGATTTGATTACTAATTAACTTAATTTGATTGAGTAATTATTTTTGGATCAAGTCCAATTGAATTGGATTCAGTTGGGTTTGACCCGATTAGGTTAAGAGTTGACCTAATCGTCGAGATGGTTTGGTCCCTGATTTGATCAGGGGTTGGGCTTAGTCAATTTCTGATTTGATTAAGATTTTATTGAGCCTAATTAAGTCTAATTAAGTTGGGTTTAAATTAGTCTAATTGGACCTAACTTATTTGGTTCAATTAGGTTGGTTTAAATAATTAAACCACCTTGACCCAATCTCCATGCGCCACCTCACTTCCATTGCACCCATTTGGATTCATGAGAAGAAACTTCTCATGAATTTTTTCCTCACGCCAAGTCCTCTCCACACCCCACTTTAATGTGCCAAATGGATGGATAAGGATGATTGGTTGGCCATTCAAATTCAAAATAAAGTTTGAATTTGAATGGGCAATCAATCTTTGCACCTTATCCATTTTTTTACGTCCTATTTATTACATAAGAAAAATATTTCTCATGATATCACTCCATGCATAATTTAAGCCACACCTCATGCCTTTAGTGGATAAGGGATGAGTTGGTGTCCATTTGAATTCAAAATTTGATTTGAATTCAAATGAGCAATTACTCATCTTTATCCTTTCTTTTGGATAAGACGTTTGACGTTGTTATAAAAGGAGGAGAAGAGTGGGGCATGCAAGATGAAGATTTTTGAAAAAAAATTCTGGGGTATGAGAAGTCTTGTGCATGAGAAGGAAGTCCATATCCTTCCAAAAAAAAAATAAAGAAAAGAAAGAAAAGTGGGTGCAAGATTTCCAGTGAGTTCCCTAGAGTTTTAGCCTGGGGTTTGGAAAGTGAGAAAGTGAGCTACGAGTATCGTGATCACATAAAATCTCAGAGAGATCTTCAACATCCTCTCAAGCACGTCTGTTGATGATCCGAAGCATTCAAAGAGTTGACAGACATTGATCGAAGGCATTCGATCAGCATCCACCGTCAAAAGAGCTCTACAATGAGTTAGCACTCGTGAGGAGTCGATCAGATCGGGAGCTTCATGTGGATGATCCACAGAGGTCAGACATATTATGTAGCTATGTCATGATGATCAGACTCTTCCGACAGTGATAAGATTGCAGCGATCTACTACCCGCACAAAGGTATTGTGTTCTGAACACATTACAGTAAAGTATTTACTGTTCGAATTTGAATTTCAAATTTAAATGAATGCATGCTGTATATCATATTTAGATCCTAGTGTAGGATAAATTTATATTAATTAATTAAATTAATTAATATCTTTCCACTATCAAATCATAATTTTGAAAAAGTTTTAAAATTATCATTTTACCCCTGCATTGAATTTCCCCAAAACAAAGCTACTGCCCCCTTCCTCTTCTCCACATCCCATCTGAAGTCCTCTCTCTCCTCTTCATACCCAAGGTGTTGGGCATCCATCTGGTGCAAGATCAAGGTGTGGTGACACCTTGAATAGGAAGGCTACAGGAGTTCTTCGACAAGCTGCTGCTCCAACTTTAGGAAGATTTTTGAAGATCTTCCTAATCAGATTTAGTTCTAATTTTTGGAGTAAAGATTCATGAGGAGAAGATGATCTAGGTCCTACCTGAGTAGATACTGGTAGAGGCCAGGCGATTGTGTGGCTAAATCAGAACCTCAGGCTTGCTGCGATCATCTACAGGGTAATCAGATTACCCTTAAGGTATTTCATATTTTCTCATACTTTTAGATTTATTTTAGAATTAATATTAGATAATAAAATTAGATCTAGAGATTTAGATTTAAAATAAATATAGGATATATTTTTTTTAAATTATTCCATCCCAGATTTGATGAAATCTGAAAGGTCCTACAAGAAAAAAGATGGTTTTTCCTTCAGTCGATGACTGCATGAGGCACCCCAGACTCTGTAAATATACTGCATAATTAATTTTGAATAATAAATATTATACTCTAAAATGCCTAAAATTTAAATATATTCAGTGAAGATATGTAGTATTTACGTGCAGCTCTAAATATGGACGATCTCTCTATCCTCTGATCGAGTCAGAGATATTGCGAGTCAGGCGGATCCTCTACCATGCCTCTGACTCTGAGAGCCAGGTGTGACTTTGTGTGATTGTGGGATCACTATTGACCTCACATTATCTGAATCTGAGAGTATCAAGATATCATAAATATTATTATATTAAATAATAAAAAATAAAATAATATAAAGAAGAATATCTAAAGTATTAAAGTTTATCATGTAGTACATGTGGCATAGAAGCATGCGAGCTGGCGGCATGAGAGCTCTCTCCTCGATTGCAATGGCTCCAACCTCAAGAAGGCATGATCTATAATCTCTAAAAATAAAAATAACTATGTATCATATTGGATTAACTATGCACCAGAATAAAATAACTATGTATCATATTTATTTTACTATATATCATGATACATTAACTTTGTACCAGCAGACCAACACATTATCACGTACTACTGGATGAAAATCATTTTTCTGCTGATATATTGTAGATGTTAACTAACAATCTTACATAATATCTTTTTTTGGATAGTTCCCTCAGCATATTATGCACATCTGCCTGCTTTTCATGCTCGATATTATATAAAGTTTGACCTTTTTGATGGAGGATTGACATCGATTGGTGAGTCTAGCTTCTTGGTACCTTTTGGATGTTTGGTATCCTTCAGATGGGTGGCAATACAAGATAAGTATTTAAAATGAGTCAAAGGTGGGAAAGTTCATTGCAAGCAAGGAGCACTACTCATCGACCTCTTCAGATGTTTGGTATCCTTCAGATTCTTTATCTGATTATTTCTCTTCTTTCACTTTTTCATCTTTTTCTTCTTCTTCTCCTTCTTGGATAGGATTATCCTTGAAAACAAACTCAGAATTATCTATCTCTTCATATTGGCCATCTCGTAGGAGAAAACCTGAAGCATCTAACTTTGCATCTATGAAAGACTGATGAACTCTATAAAGGATTCTGATAAATAGGACTCTTCTTTTTCTTCGAGTGCATAATAAATGGTCCGAGACTTAATTTTGCATACAGCCCACCGTTCTTTCCGTCCTCTCTCCTTTGATGGAAATGGTGTATAATCTACTTGAACAGCTTATTAGGCTAGTACAAAGGGATCATTGACATATGCTTTTGATCCATATTTGATTTTAATAAATCCATACTATAGATCAACCTTCATACAATTGTCGGTATCAGACCATCAGCACTTAAACAGAATGACACTATTACCTCTAAGGTAGGTCAACTTGATCACTTCTTCGAGGATTCTATAGTAGTCACTCTTCGCCTTTGCCCACCAGCTGCTCTTTATACACACACTGAAAGATAGGTGCCCTAAAGTCAATCAAATTTATATTTTGATGGCACTTATCTTTGTAAAACCTCAACTCATGTATTGACATTTATATATTAATAAAGATATTTTTAGATTCATCATTTACAATTATATCTTTCTATATTTAAAAGATAATGATGAACCCCATAGATTAGGGCAATGGTTATGGGGTCATGAAGTGGTCATGCCTGTAAGATCCAAAATCCTAAAATCCTAATCTAAAATTATTTCTAGTCATAGAAGTATTGAGTCGGAGATCAATATTTCGAATAGACTGGTACATCCTATGTATGCTTAAAGGAGAGGATGGTTGATCTTACAAGTCACTTATGTGAGATACTAATATAAGGATGTGGGTACTTATTAGGTAATGAGTTCACTAAATTGACCCACTAAAAGAGAACTTCTTATGGTAGCCTTACATACATATCAAAAGAAGGTTCTCTAAATGGGAGTTATGAAACTAGTTCTTAGACCTGAGACCACCATGAAATCTTATTCATATGAACCCATATTTTAGTTTATACTCACTTATGACTAAGTCATGAATGGGGTGTTCTAGATATGATGGATTATGTATGAAGGTTGTGAGTTCGGTCAACAAGAAATCGATCACTCCTGGTAAGAGGAGTTGTCATCCTAAGCTATCTCATCAAATGATGACTCAGAAAGTCTTTGATTAAAGCACAAAAAGATTATAAATGATTTCTAATGCTTCTTTACTTGAGTCTTCATTAGCAAAATAAGATCCACATGGATAAGTGTTAGGGTTTGACATAATTTCATATCCATCGCTTATTTGGGATGAAGGTTGATTGAAAGATTGAATTGCATGGTAACTTACCACTGAAGGATATTTTTAAAATTTTAATCAAATTTTATATTTTTTAGATAGGCATGATATGTTGCTAGACGTCAATCTTGCCTTGTAGGTTTTCATGAATTAAAGAGTTTAATTTATGAGTCAATGAGAGAATTCTAATTGGACAACTTAGGTCGGCATGTGGTTTGACCTAAATTGATTGGATCGACTCTAATCTAACTTGGTCAACATGCACCTAGACCTACTATCAGCTAGATGTGGAATTCAATGGGTCACACAGATCAAAAAATTGATCAAAGAATCAATTAAATTTATTTTATGGGTCAATTGAACCTAATTGGGTAGCTAATTGGCAAGCTAGCACTTATAGGCTAACCCTTGCTCCTAGCTAAATTAGATTTGACTTAAACCTTATTTAATTGGGCTTATTTATTTATGTAAGACCCTGAATAGATTGAGCCTTATCAGATGGGTATTAGTTTGGGCATTGAAAACTTTATCCACGCCCCTTGGAAAGAGTCCAAGGGGGCGTGGACTCTAGGCGTGCATGGGGTTATGCGATGATATTTAGTGGTGTGCAAAAGGACTGAGAGTCCTTCTACATGTTAAATACCTATTTTATTTAGTTTCTAGATGGATAAGAAAACCATTTATGTACCCTTTGAATTTTGATAAGATCAGAATTAAATCTAAATTGATATGAAAATATTTGTTGGATGCTAAACTATGGAAGGATGCGATGAAAAATTTTACCAATCTTGTTTTGGTCGGTTAAGACTTTTAAGTATCCTTTTTATCTGAAACTAAGACCCATATGGAGCCCTCTCAGCCCTCTATCTGGGTGGTACAAAATTTAAAGTGTGCCATATCCAGATGGGGTGTCAAACATCCTTTTATTTCTAATGCATGCGGGATGAAGCGACACAAATTATTGTGATTTCATGCCAAGATTTCTCCTCATTGGGATATAGTCATGCCTCAAAACTTATGCTATCAAAAGTCTCAGTCAAAGATCTTTCCACATGGCAAAAATAAAAATTTTTTGATTTAAAAAAGGGCATTGAATGCTTATCCAATTGCAGATAGATGCGAGCAGAATCTGAATCAATATATCTGAAAATTAAGAGTCCTTCTCAAATAAGTATCTTAATTTTTTGATATGCTGATTTGAGGGACACATGAAGAGGCATATCTGATCCTTTTTTTGTGCCTCTTCTATGCCTATAAATAGGACTCATTCCAAGAGTCCAAGGTACTCAAATTCTCAGACAAAATCAATCCCTCTCTCTTTCTTGTCTTGTTAGGACATAGTTCTTCTATTAATATAAATTTGTTGATTTTAAGAAAAGGCTTAGAAAGAGAGTAGAAGATGATTTAGAGAGTAGAAAGAGTGAGAAAAAAAGGATAAGGATTCATCTGAGAGGGGTCTGGGTCTAGGGTGGGCTGAAAGGCTCAATTGGTGAAGCAGTTTATAAACAAGATTCTGCTAGAGAAATTCTTTGATCAACTTTCTATGTGGATCAATATTGGAGGACTTACACTTGAGGATCTTATAGAATTGATTACCAGCTTCTTTTCTTTCTTCATCGACTTAATAGGTATGAATTTTATATCTATTAGTTATTATTTACTATATGGTTAAGGGGGTCCTAGGGTTTTTGAGTTTTCGGGAGACTTGAGTTTCAAGAAAAAAATTTGAAATCTATTTTTTGTTGCGCTCCCCAAAACCCAACAATAGTATCAGAGCCATCCTTAATCAATCCAATCAAATAATATTTTTTAGTATATATATATATATATATATATATATGTTTCTGATTGCCATTGATTAGGGTTTATGATTACAAACTATGCATCAATACCTTAATCAATATTAGAGATATATTAAGAATTGGTTATCTATCATTTTGTAAGGTTGCCCTGGCATAGCGGTGGATGTCTGCTATATGGTAAATGGTTATCCTAGAATGATAATATAACTATCACCTTGCACACCATATGATGTTATTGTTACTTTGATTATAGCATGTTTAAATTTTTTGTTATAGTTTAAGGATGTGTATGAGACCATGAAAAAATCCTCATTAAAGTTATATTAAGTTGTAGTGATAAGCAACTATAAGCTAATCAATTTTTGAGTCGATTAAATCAATTGGTGTTTAAGAATGTTTCAAGTATGGTGGTTATTTAATTGATTTCGTTTGTTGGCCTGGATAACTTGTTGGTGTCCAAAAAAGCAACGGGGGACCGCCACCAATCTTATATTTACACTTTTCTAACCAATTGGATTAGTTCGAATCTTGAATTAAAATTGCTTGATATTGAAATATTACTACTGGGGCTTTCCTGTTGGGTTCCGATGATACAGTAGAATATAGATTTTAAATTTTTTTAATATACATTCAATAAATGAAAATAAAGTTTAATAATTAAACTCAACCATCAGAACTCAAAACCCTAGGAACCCCTTGATGATTACAATCAAACCACAAAAATATGCATATCAGGAGAAGATCAGAAGTCATATACCACCATGAAGATCATGAACTGGTGATTTTGAGATCTCCATGAGACTCCAAAGCAGAGGCCCTCCAATGGTGATCTACACAGGATTGATCAGGGTCCTTTCCAACTCGACATAGTGCTGCAGCCTTCTTCCTAAATGCGCTGTCGATCATCCTTCACAAGAACTCATTGCACCATTGCTTGTATTCCTTCATGACCTTCACTATTACCACTCTAGAAACTCTTTCCCAAAGTATCATACCACATAAAAATAAATCAGATGTTCAACACTTGAACAACCTGATTTTTGGACAAGCATCACATGCTTTCCAATTCCTCTCTCCCTTCCTTTCCATTTTCTCTCCCTCTTCTCTTGCATTTTTTTCAGACTTTATCTTGTCTTTTCCCTCTCATTCTCATGCCAAAATCATCTAGATATGGGATGTGGAATAAGGTGTAGCACCCCCATTTTATAGGTTACAAAGGGGCACCATCCAATTCCAAGGGACACCAACTTTTGGCATCCCAACTTCTCCTCACAGTGAAATAAATCACCATAATAATAAATGGCATGGAGAAATCAAGGTGTAGAAGGACTCTTCCATCTATTGTCTCACAAAAATTAATGTGTCATAATTAAGAGGTTTTTAAGGAGAAAATAATTGTTTGGCGCATAGCATCTCATGCAACGTCCCTAGACTTCCATCAAGATTAAATTTTCTTATATGAAAACTTTGGGTGTGGAAGAGCCTTCAAGCAGAAGGACTCCTCCACTTCTATGCCAGCAATTCTCTAGAACCATCTAATGGTATGTGGAGAAAAAAGGAAACGCATGGAATAAAGAGAGAAATAAAGAGTCCAAAGTGAAGAGGACTCTTCCACTTCATCGCCCAAAATAAAGGTGGCATCCAAATTTATTTGGCATGGAGTTCCTTCCAAGATAAGGACTCCTTCTCCTCTTCCACACCCACACATCCCGTAGCTCCATCAGATGGCATATAAAAAATTGGAATGTCTGGAACATGGTAATAAAATTAAGAGAAGTAAGAAAGAAGGACTCTCCTTTTTTAATGCCATTTAATTTTGGGTGTGACAATTATTTGTGAATGGTTTTTGGCATGGAGGAGATGGATCACATATGGAACACTTTCATAAAATTTAAATCAGCAATCTATTTAAATTTTGGTTCAAAATCAATCACATTAGGTCAAGACAATAAGCAAAGGGTTAGCACAAACACATTTGCACTGAACCCAATTGAAAACTTGGGTTAATTCATATGCTAGCAATTCAATTAACCCATTGAATTTATAATAAATTCAAATTGATTGGATTAAGATCAAATTCTTATTATGTGTGATCCATTGAGTTCCAAATCTAGCCAACAGTGGATCCAAACTCTCGATGTAACCCTAATCCGATTAGATTAGATTAGCTCGAGAGTCTCAATTAACTAAGACTCTTCCTAATTGATTCTAGAATTAAACTTTTTTAATTTTGATGAGTCCACCAGTCAAGATTAACATCTAGCAACATGTCATGACTATCCGAAAGATTTAAAATTTGATAAAAGTACCAAAATTACCCTTCCATAGCAAGTTACCGTGCAATTCAATCTTTTGATCACACAACATCCAGGAAAGACTATGGGTGTGGAAGTATATCAAATCTAAATACGTAACCATATGTATCTCAATCAGATAATGATGACTCGATTGATGAATCAATAGAAACTATTTCTACTGTTCATTCCTGCTCTGATCAGAGACTTTTAGAGTCACCATCCTATGAGATCACATAGGATATTCTCTCTTCTTACAAGAAGTGATCGATTCTTTGTTGACCACTCACCACCTTCATGCATACTTTGCCATATCTAAAATATCCCACACACATCTTAAAGTGGTATGCTAGAGAATAAACCAAAGTAAAGATCCATGCACATAAGGTACCATGGTGATCTCAGGTCAAAGGATCACATGGACCACTGTCACTGAAGAACCATCTGTCGACATGCTGCAAAGCTCCATCAGATGTTCTTTCTGTGGATCTCTTCAGTGAACTCATTCTCTAATGAGCACCTACATCCTTGTATTAGTATCACCACACAACTGGTTGTGAGATCAACCACTCTCTCCTTCGAGTATATATAGGATGTACCAGTCTTATCGGAGTCATTGATCCCTGACTCAATGATTCAACGACTGAGAATATTTTAGATTGGGGCTATCAAAATTTTAGATCTCACTGGCATGATCTCATCATGGCCCTAAAATCATTATCCTAATCTATGGGGTTTATCATAATCATAAAAATATGATGTAGCAAATGATAAAATATAATACCTCATATAAATAAAATAGCTAATGTCATGCAAATGAGTAGAAAGATAATAAAGAAAAATCCCATCGCATCCCTATGCAATTAACTTGTAGGACACTATTCTTTCAATCTCTCACTTACACTAAAGTCAATCGTCCTTGTATTGATGCCTATGTAATCAGGATGGCGATTACACCACTGCTGTGTATGGCTTAGTGAATTGATCCATTATGATGTTTTTAATATTAACTCATTTTATTATCAAATCAAAAATGAGGTGAAAGTGCCTAGGATGTGTATGGGTATTCGATGAGATGACACCCAACTTAATGATGAACCTTTTATTAGGCAACTTTTCTTAGCAATTTTTACTAACAATAATTAACTGAGACAAATACAGTTTGCTACTTAGAACTCTTCCAATTCACTGCTCTTCTAGTACTTCTTAAGTATTTTGAGAATGCTTTTCACAGTTTTCAAAAGATCCAATCATAGATCTACCTGAAAATAATGATTATGCTCAAGACGTGCTCCACATCAGGCTTGGTACATTGAATGTATGGATAAGTAAACACCTTTACACCCATTCATGTTGAACCCTTTCAACATTATAATCCATGTACTTGGACTGGGACAAGCCCTGCATCCACTTACATCTATCCCTATAGATGCCAAGTATATTGGATGCTTAACCCAAGTCTATTCCATAAAAAACTTCTGTGATAAGCAAGCCATTGATCGAGTGCAATATCCGAACTACCTTCTCAATGTGCTATATGTCACCCACATACATAACGAAGAAGTTAGTAAAACTCTCTCTTGTCTTCTTGCACACACATATGGTTCATCTATATTTCATAAAGTCAAATATTTTGACTGTCCCATCAAAAATAGAAGTACCTACTCCTCATAAACTGCCTAAATTCATAAAAGCATTTGCTCTCCTATTAGAGACAACTTCTCTAGATGGAGTTATGGCAATAGCAAAAATCTGAAGATGCATCTCTGATAGCAACCTGTTGGGACAAACCCATAGGTGCTTCAACCATAGTCCAAACTTGGTTGAAATTCTGAGAGTTAATTTTGGATGTCAAGATTTTAGGCCAACTGTTAGAGTCTCTACTCATAACAATCTCTGAATGGGTCAAGTAAAATATCATTTCACAATGATGTATGGTGTACTACCATTCAGAATGACAAACCCATATTTGAGTGATACATTACACACTTGAATTGACCTTTCGGTGAGGAGGTATGTATCATGGTCATGCCTCATCACTGGGCACATTTGGTTGAGGATTAACTTGTGGACATTCTACAGATTAAGATAGAATAGTTTATAGGTCTTGAACTTCTCAAGTTCAATTATCCTCCCACTATTTTCTTTTAAAAAAAAAAAAATTTAAAAGGTGGCATACCTACTGACAAAATACATTTTATCAAATAGGATGGTAGAAATAGTATCACATACTATTCTTTTAGGATAACCTATATACTTATAAAAATTTTGTTCTAGCACAAACTTATGTACATCAACACATTTTACATGAGCAGATAACTTGCCTTTGCCCCTTTTCATATCTCATATAGAGTGCTCATAATAGATTTTTACAGTATCTAATTCATACAGTAATTTTTAAGACATATATCCAGAAAGAGAATCAAAATTTGTGAAGCAAATTAAGGAACACACCATATCTCATATGAAGTGTCCATCTCTGGGTTGAGATATTATTAGTCTTCGAACATCTATATGTTCAAGACTTAATACCTTATTGTTCTGAGATATGAGACCATCACATATTTATTTTTTTATTCTCATCAACATGAAGAACAACATCATTGAGTGATAGAAATATAAGATCATAGCCATAAAATTTATCAGAAGGAGAGTAACTTTTATCTTTAACATTAATTTCAAATCTATGTTACAATAACATAGAGATTGAAATAATATTTTTGATAAACAATGGTCTACTAGTTTCTAAATAAATAGGTTCCTACAGTCTTAGCATGAATGGACTATCTATCAGTGCCAAAAGGGTAAGTAGTCACCTCACTTTAGCTTTATAGGTCCAGCAAATACTTTGAAAAAATGGAACCTATATAAGGTATCACATACATAAAATTTTAAAGCTGAAACACTCAATAAGTTATTAATTTGTATCACATATAAACTATTAGCAGATGCAACTTTTGCATCCTGCTATTGCTTCATACTTGCAAGACAATTCTTGCTATTTATCTTATCATTGCTGTAATAATATTAGATACCCTAGTGAAGATATTCTTCACTTTCTATTTCTCAACCATTCCTTTAAGTTTGGTCAATTAAAAATATTCTAAGTAGTGAATATAAAGATGCAAATGTGTATATAAGAACATAAAAAGGACTACTCATGATGACATACACAAGTTAGATGAGAATTTTTATCTAATTATTTTTTTCACTATTTTAACGAATTTCATAGCCCTCAAGTATGAAATTGAAGAACCTTATCATAATATTCTTTAGTAGGGTTGAGATCTCAATTCCTTATAAAAAGCCTTATGGATAGCATAACAAGCTCTTATGAGTTCAAGGGTAAGTAACTCTTTACTAATTGCATCTCATGCAACTCTCAACATAACTTTTGCTTTTAAAATATTTATAGCCTTATGGATAGCACAATAAACTATAGTATTTTAGTTAAGTCATGTTCTTCAATCCTATATGATTATATCTGGATAATACTATCTTTGTGGATAACACAACAAGGCAGTACTACCAGAATATGCCATAAGCATCACTAAGTCAACATCATACTAATCACTATAGCAAGCCTTATGGATAGCACAATAAACTCACTACAGTTTTTGATATACTCTATTGACTTAGTATGAGCTAAATACCATTAGCTCCATTATACACTAGGATAGTATTAAGTCAGTCCCCACAGCAAGCCCTATGGATAACACAACAAGCCTACTATAGTTCTTGATATAATAGTGACTTATCATGAAGGAAGACATGGACATGTTCTTAACACTTCATCATTAAGATTTAATATAATTTAACCAAGGGATTTAGGTCTCAAGCACATCCTAAACATTTAATCATGCATCATATGCAATTTAAATTCTTATTTTTTTTAACTATCAGCATATATGAGTATATCAAGGAAAATAAATAGTTATGGACTTTGAAAAATCATCTGAGCCATAGGATGATCTAAGGGTCAAGTCCTAGGTGCATTATAGATTGAATCATCTTATGGTTAATCTTAATGTACCTCTACTCTCTAAAAGTCTGGTAGTGCAGTCTTCATCATCATGAAGACTATCATGAATGCTTGATCTTTATTTAAAAATAGAATGAAATAATTTTAATCTATTCTCAAATAATTTTTTTCTATAATTTTACATCATTATGTAAAAATCTCAATCAACAGTTAAAAATATAGAAAAGAGAAGTTCAGTTGATAATATAATGCATCAGGGACATCCAGCTCTTATTGCAACTCTTGCAAATGCATTAATATAATCAATTAGCATGTAAGCATTTATGCAAATATCTATCACATGAATATTCCAAAATCCATAACAAATCAACATAACATTTCATAATAATTATAAAATATTATAATAAATAACTCATGTTATTTCAATTGTAATATCATTCAAACACATGTCGATTAAAATGTTCAAGTTTATGGGCATAGAACCCATCTAGGGTTTTCAATTCGGGTTCAACACTTAACCTAATTTTAACTTTTAAGTTAATCATTTGTCATTTAAGTTGAGTTGATCAATTCTTAGGTTAAACCTAATTCAATTAGGTTAACTCAGATTCGATCACCCATAACTCAAACCCTAATCAAATTAGGTAAATGACAAATTTGATTAACCAAAAATAAACATGGCTTCAAATCAAATTAGAACTATGATTTTGATTCAATCTATAATTATTAAATCTAATCACATTAGAACAATAAATTATAGTTAAACCAATCTATCGACAAAAATTCTAATCCATTATCTGATGCATCCTATCCATGATAAAAAATTTTCTGACCCCACACACACCTCGGGCAACAACCAAGATGGTCAACCCACAATGGTGAGTGCCCAATAACATGGTGGTTGGCCCTTGGATCTTAGGTAAATATATTAAATACAAAAAGCTTAAGTCTTCGTAATGTACATCCATATGTAGCATTCTAAGACCTCCGTGCATCACATGCACTGGATTTTAATTCTATTGAAAAATAGATCATAGGATCTAAATTAAGCTTATCACACAACTCTATAAACTATGAAATTTCATATCCAAGATTTGATCATGGATCGATAACATTTTATCATTAACAAAAATACATCAAAATCATCAACTAAATATCAATCAGAAAAATTGATTTTGACATAGTTTGAACCGGATCAAATCCATATCACAAAAAAAATATGAAATTTGACTGAATCTATCAAGAGTGGCTCTGATACCACTGTTGAGTTTCGGTGATGCAGGGAAATATAGATTTCAAAATTTTTTAACATACATTCAATAAATGAAAATAAAGTTTAACAATTAAACTCAATCATTGAAACTCAAAACCCTAGGAATCTCTTGATGATTACAATCAAACCACAAAAACATGCATATCAGGAGAAGACCAGAAGTCATATACCATCATGAAGACTGTTGGGTATAAAATACCCTCAGCTGAAGTTCTTAACGGGATTGGCCCTCCCAGGACTCCTCCGACTTTCGACTGCAGATGGTATCTCTCCGGACTTCTCCAACAGCCGGATTTCTACGGTGCTGATTGAATTTCCCCGACGGATGAACTCCCACTGCACCACCCGAACTCCTTCAACATGAGTTCCCCCGATCATCTATTAAGCCGCCCCAAGTGCTCGCTGAGCTCCGCCACCAGCCGATCTTCTACGACCATCGGTTGCTCCCCGAATCCCTTCCAGACTCATTCTAGCCAGGTTCAACTCCAATCCGAACTACCTCAGACCTCGCCAACGACTGAACTTCACCAACGATAGATTCCTACAACTACCAGACTTTGTCCGGATTTCTACGGGAGCCAGACTTCAACTCCAACCTCAACTGCTGGAAGGTTTCATCCAGACTCCTACGGGAGTCGGGCTCCGTCTCCAACTTCTATTGCAGGTAAACTTCATCCGGACTCCTACGGGAGCCGGGCTTCATCCTCAACTTCGGCTGTGGGCAAACTTCGTCCGAGCTCCTACGGGAGCTGGACTTCGTCCCCAGCTCTGGTCGCAGAAAAACTTTGCCCAGATTCTTACGGGAGCCGGACATCAACTCCAACCTCAACCGCTGGAAGGTTTCATCCGGACTCCTACGGGAGCCGGGCTCCGTCTCCAACTTCTACTGCAGGTAAACTTCATCCGGACTCCTACAGGAGCCGGACTCCGTTCCCAATTTCAACTGCAAACAAACTTCATCCGGACTCCTACGGGGGCCGGACTTCGTCTCCAACTCCGACTGTGGGAAGACCTCGTCCGAGCTCCTACAAAAATTGGACTTCCACCCTGAATTCCTCTTGAAGGTTTCGATCGAGGTTCCTCGATAAATGATCCCCATCCGGGCTTTCGTGGAAATCAGACTCCAACCGAACTTCAGCCGATAGGTCTGGACCCCCTAGCAGGCCATAATAACAGCCACGACTCTGCTCCACTCCTGTGGCAGATCCTACGCGGCTCCATTACTCCCTGGCAGGCCGCAGTAACGGCCACAATTCTGCTCCACTCCCGGCGGCAGATCCTGTGTGGTTCCACCACTCCCTGGCGAGTCGCGACAACGGACACCGCTCCACTCCCCACAACAGAGTCCATGTGGTGCGTCCTGGTGATAGCCACGATTCCACTCCACTACTCCTCGCAATAAACTCCTCCTGACCAAGGGTGGTCCACTGCCAGACGGTTACAAACGTCGCTATCAGTCTGCTGCTCCCTCCACCTATAAAAGGGGGATCCCAGATATGTTATTTTCTAAGCTCTCATTTCTTACCTAAAAACTCTGCTAAAATTTTCATTCGAGCACTCCATTCTTGTTGAGGCAGAGAACTGACTTGAGCGTCGGAGGGTCTTGCCGGAGCAACCCCACCTCCAGTTTAGACTTTCTTTGCAGGTCCCGGCGGCGACCATAACTTCCTCGACTCCAGCTTCTCCGACGCAGGCAGATTTTTGTACCAACAGGATTGGCACTAGAGGAAGGGCTGTATCTTCGCAGTACCCTTGTTCTTAAAGGAGCGCTCAACGGGACCACCTCCGATCGTCTTCTCCGATGTCTTCTCCTCCTTCCTCCACTCGGTCTTTGCCTGATGCCTCCCTGCAAGGCATCCGCACGGCGGCCCACGACCTCCATGGCCAGATCTCAGGTTTCGACCTTGCCTCCTATATCCCGGGCCCCACATCCCCCGGCAGTGGTGGACGGCGGGGTGCGGTCGGACAATCGGCCTCCGACGGATTTCGCCAACACCATCTCGGGAGGATCCCGGCAGGAAGCAACCAACGTGCTGGCCGTACCCCCCAAGCGGCAAAAAATTGAGGAGCCCATAATCTTTACCAAAGAAGATGCTCAGGGAGTCCAATTCCCTCATAACGACGCGGTTGTAGTTTCTTTGAATATAGCAAATTACGATGTTCGCCACATCCTAGTTGACAATGAAAGTTCGGCCGACGTTTTGTTCTACGATGCCTTTTCAAGAATGTTTATCCTTGACGGCCATTTGAGGCCGATGACCTCCCCTCTAGTAGGGTTTACCGGCGACGCTATCCCGATGGAGGGAATGGTGACTTTGGCTATAGCTGCAGGTCGATATCCAAGACAATCCAGGACTCTGGTGAATTTTCTGGTGGTGAAGGCACCGTCGGCCTACAACGCGATCCTCGGCCGACCTGGCCTCAATGCTATCCGAGCCGTCGTGTCAACCTACCATTTGAAATTGAAATTCCCTACCAACCAGGGGATCGAAGAGGTCCGAGGAGACCAAGCCCTGGCCAGACATTGCTACAACATAGCCTTGCAAAAAAGTGACCAATCCGACCCCTGTCCAGTTGATGGGCTGGATGCTCACGACGACCTCACTGAAGAGAGGGGTGGTCCAATTGAAGACCTGATACCGATCCCTTTGAACGACGGGAATGTAGAGTATGTGGCGATGATCGGCTCCAACCTAGGGGAAGAGGTGCGGATGCGTCTCATCGAGTTTCTACGAAGGAATGCAGATGTCTTCGCTTGGGTTCTGACGGACATGCTGGGGATCGACACGGAAGTCATGGAGCACCGCCTGGTCGTTGATCCCAAGCATCGACCGACGAAAGAAAAAATCCGAGGTCATGCACCAGAGAGGCAGAAGGCGATAGCCGAGGAAGTGGACAAACTCCTTAAGGCCGGATTCATTAGGAAAGTCAATTATCCTGATTGGATTTCCAATGTTGTCCTGGTCAAAAAGGCAAACGACAAGTGGAGGATGTGCATAGACTTCAAAAAGCTGAATAAAGCCTGCCCAAAGGACAGCTACCCCTTGCCCAAAATTGATTGACTGGTGGATGCGACCTCGGGCCATGAGCTCCTCACCTTCATGGATGCTTTCTCCGGCTATAATCAAATCAGGATGGTGCCAGAAGATGAAGAAAAGACTGCTTTCATTACTAACCGTGGCCTCTACTATTACAAGGTCATGCCTTTCGGCCTCAAAAATGCAGGCACAACCTACCAACGGTTGGTGAACAAAATCTTCAAGAAGCAGATTGGCCGCAACATGGAGGTCTACATGGACAACATGCTCGTAAAAAGTAAATCTTCCATGAACCATGTCGCCGACCTCGAAGAGACCTTCGATGCCCTCCGAAAATATAAAATGAAGCTGAACCCGACTAAATGTGCTTTCAGAGTGACCTCAGGAAAGTTTCTGGGCTTCATGGTATCGGGGCACAGAATTGAAGCCAACCCAGAGAAAATTTGCGCCATCCAGGAGATGGCCGCCTCAAAGTCGATAAAAGAGGTTCAGCGCCTTATAGGGAGGGTAGCAGCCCTGAATCGCTTTGTCGCGAGGCCAACTGAATGGTGCTTACCCTTTTTCCAAACTTTCAAGCAGCCAAAGAACTTCTGTTGGACCCCTGAGTGCCAACAGGCATTCGAAGAACTAAGGAATTACCTCGGCTCACCTCCGCTGTTGGCAAAGCTAGAGCCTGGTGAGGAACTATTTTTATACCTGGCGGTCTCTCCCATGGCCTTTGCGGCAGTCCTTGTCAAAGAAGAAGCAAAAGTCCAACGGCCGATCTACTACGTCAGTCGTGCGTTGAGAGATGCCAAGACCAGGTATACCAAATTAGAAAAACTGACTTACGCCCTGTTGATTGCAGTCCGGAGGCTCCGACCCTACTTTCAAGGGCACACCGTAACACTGCTCACCAACCAACCGATCAAGACGATTCTGCACCGGGCGGACGCCTCCGGGAGGATGGCAAAATGGGCGATCGAGCTCACAGAATTTGACATCAACTATCGACCCAGGCCAGTAGTGAAGGCCCAGATATTGACAGATTTCATAGTGACTCATACTATTCAAGAGGAGGCTGAACCTAAACAAGGCGAAATTGACGGTTTGGAGTCCCGACCGAACTTCTCCGAAGAAGAGGCAGATCCTTCTGATTGCTTTTGGGTCCTCTACATGGACAGGTCTTCCAACACGTCAGGCGCAGGCGCGGGCCTTATCTTGATCAGTCCAGAGGAAATCATCACGGAGTACGCTCTGCACTTCGAGTTTCCCGCAACAAACAACGGAGCAGAATATGAAGCTTTGATCGCAGGACTGAGGATTGCCAAAGAGCTGGGAATAGATCGGCTCCAGGTCCACAGCGACTCTCAACTAGTAGTGGGACAAGTCAATGGAAACCACGAAGCATGGGAGGACAGCATGGCTAAATATCTTGAAAAGGTAAAGGAGCTCGTCCCCACCTTCAGCAGCTTCAATATCAGGCAGATTCTGAGGTTGGAAAATGCCAGGGCCGACCTTCTCTCCAAGCTGGCAATGCTGGCTCTGACTGAATTACCCAAGGGTGTTCTCTTTGAAGTGCTCAAGTGCCCGAGTACGAAAGAATCACGGCCCGTGTTGGAAATTGACCATGAGTCTAGCTGGATCGACCCACTGATAACATATCTCAGAGACGGGGTTCTCCCCCAGGATGCAAAAGAGGCTCGAAAGCTCAGAAATCAAGCCTCCCAATACATCCTTTATGAGGGCAGGTTGTACAAGAGATCATACTCTTTACCCCTTTTGAAATGTCTCCGGCCTTCGAAAGCTGACTACGCCTTGTGGGAGGTGCATGAAGGAATCTATGGAAACCATCTAGGGGCTAGATCTTTATCCCACAAGTTGCTCCACCAAGGATATTATTGGCCGATGATGCATCATGACTCGATTGAATACGTCAGAAAGTGTGATCGATGCCAGAGATATGCCAACATCCAGAGACAACCCGCCACCGAGCTCACACCCTTGAGTGCCCCATGGCCTTTTGCGCAATGGGGGATGGACATCCTTGGACCCTTTCCCGTGGCGTCGGGGCAGAGAAAGTTCCTCCTAGTAGCGATCGACTACTTCACCAAATGGGTTGAAGCCGAACCACTGGCAAAAATCACAGAAGCAAAAGTGCAAGATTTTATCTGGAAGTCAATCGTATGCAGGTTCGGTCTGCCAAGGACCCTAATCACTGATAATGGACGGCAATTCGTGGGAGCAAGGTTCGCCGAATTCTATGAAGATTTAAACATCTCCCACAACTTCACATCGGTAGCCCATCCTCAGGCGAATGGCGAAGCTGAAGTGACCAACAGAACCCTGCTGCAGGGGATCAAGACAAGGCTTGAAAAGGCGAAGGGAACTTGGGTAGACAAACTTTATCATGTGCTGTGGGCGTATCAAACTACCCAAAGACTGCCCACGGGGGAGACCCCCTTTGCTTTGGCCTTCGGGATGGAGGCCGTCATCCCAATTGAGCTTAAACTCCCGTCGGCACGAGTCATGGCATTCAACGAACATCATAATTCGCAAGGGCTTAAAGCCAACCTTGACTTGCTGGAAGAAAAGCGGGAGGTAGCTCAAGTTCGGATGGCAGCCTACAGACAGAAAGTCGCACGCTATTATAATTCCCGGGTCAAGAATAAAGCCTTTAGAGCAGGAGATCTAGTGCTTCGATGGGCCGCTGTCTCGCAACCTCAGGATCGAGGGTAGCTCGTCCCAAACTGGGAAGGTCCGTATGAAGTCAAAGAGGTGGTCCGGTCCAAAATTTATTACCTTAAGGAGCTCGGAGGAGCAGACCTCCCGCGACCATGGAGCTCGAAAAACTTACGAATATATTACCGATAACTTTGTTTTGAATAAAAATTGCATATCTACATGTCTCCCCATGGCGCTAGCTTATATCGATAGGGTAGTCAAAACAAACTGTGATGGGAGCGGGAGGGAAACTTTGTCTCGACAAAGTCGTAGGCCCGGTTCTCTTTAGATCGGATGGAGGGAGAGGCCCTGCAACGCCCATATGCGCCCCCATAGCCCTGTTAGGGACAGGAGGAGAACCTCGCCCTAACTTGAGCAAAGTCGAAGGCCCGATTCTCTTTAGACCGGATGGGGGGAGAGGCCCTGCAACGCCCATATGCGCCCCCACAGCCCTGTTAGGGACAGGAGGAGAACCTCACCCTAACTTGAGCAAAGTCGAAGGTCCGGTTCTCTTTAGATCGGATGGGGGGAGAGGCCCTGCAACGTCCATATGCACCCCCACAGCCCTGTTAGGGACAGGAGGAGAACCTCGCCCTAACTTGAGCAAAGTCGAAGGTCCGGTTCTCTCTAGACCGGATGGGGGGAGAGGCCCTGCAATGCCCATATGCGCCCCCACAGCCCTGTTAGGGATAGGAGGAGAACCTCACCCTAACTTGAGCAAAGTCGAAAGCCCGGTTACACCTAGATCGGATGGGGGGAGAGGCCCTGCAACGCCCATATGCGCCCCCACAGCCCTGTTAGGGACAGGAGGAGAACCTCGCCCTAACTTGAGCAAAGTCGAAGGCCCAATTCTCTCTAGACCGGATGGGGGGAGAGGCCCTGTAACGCCTATATGCACCCCCACAGCCCTGTTAGGGACAGGAGGAGAACCTCACCCTAACTTGAGCAAAGTCGAAAGCCCAGTTACACCTAGATCGGATAGGGGTAAGAGCCCAGCAATGCCCATATGTGCCCCTACAGCCGCGTTAGAGATAGGAGGAGAACCTCATTCTAACCAGAGTTGAAACCTGTTACGACGGAAATAGGGAAAGAATCTCACCCTGACATCAATTAAAGTCTGATCATTCGAGACCAGATGAGAAAAAGGAAACTTTTTCAGTGGCCCCTTCGTAATAAGACTCCGTCCAGACTCCTACGGGAGCCAGATCTCATCTCCGACTCCAGCTGTAGGCAGACTTCGTCTGGACTCCTATGGGAGCCGGACTTCATCCCCAATCTCGATCGTTGGAAGGCTTCGCCCGGACTTCCATGGAAGCCGGGCTCCATCCTCGACCTCGACTGCTGGTAAGCTTCATCCAGACTCCTAAGGGAGCTGGACTTCATCCCTGACTTTAATTGCAGGTAAGCTTCGATCGAACTCCTACGGGAGCCAGATCTCGTCTCCGACTCCAGCTACAGGCAGACTTCGTCTAGACTCCTACGAGAGCCGGACTTCATCCCCAACCTCAATCGCTGGAAGGCTTCACTCAGACTCCCACAGGAGCTGGGCTCCATCCTCGACCTCGACCTCGACTGCTGGTAAGCTTCGACCGGACTCCTACGGGAGTCGGACTTCGTTTCTGACTTCAATTGCAGATAGACTCCGTCCAAACTCCCACGGGAGCCAGATCTCGCCCTGATTCCACCTATGGGAGCTGGACTCCCACAGCCCCACCAAGAGTGGAGGGAAAATCCCACTCAAAAAAAAGGGGAGAGGAGTTAAAAAGGAAAGCGATGGATTACGTCAGCAATGATTGGAAAACAAATAGCGTCAAAGATGCAGAGAACCCTGTCTCAGCAAGGATTGGGGTTCTCATTAAGAACCCCAGCTTTCAAGGAAGCTTTCGACGCAAGCTCGAGATGAGACGACTTCCTCAAGATGATGGAAGCTCAGACCTCTGAGCTCGAGCCCTGATGGGGGGCACCAAACCCGAGTGGCCCCAGGCAAATCTGCGGCCACAGATGAAAAAGATGGGCCGATACAATGGCAATCGGGTATCTCCGAACGACGCAAAGGCCGAAAAGAAGCTCGGCTAGCGACAACTCAACACATGAGTAAAAGAGGTAGCAGAAAATTCCCTTCTCATATTATTCATCAAATATTCATTATAGAGCCCTTAAGGTTGAGGGAGAAGGATAGCTGCGAGGCAAGCCGATGTGGCAACAACCGGCAACCTACGGGCGACACCATAAAAAAAAAAAAAAAGAAAGAAGAAAAAGAAAGAAGAAAAAAAAGAGAGGGAGAAGAAAAAGAAGAGAGAAAGAGAGAAGGGAATACAGCGATAACAATGGTGAAGGAAAGAAGTTCGGCAGACAGCAATTCGACACAAAATGCAGGTGAAGTAACAAAATTTCCTTCTTATTTTTCGATTAACAAGATATACGTTACAAGACCCGGAGGGCCAGAAAAAGAAAACATTATGACAAGACTTGAAAGGGACACACCGGAGGCCACTTCAAGTTGTAGACTTCTCTTCCCGGTTCTGTCCTTCCCAGCAGCATTTTCCAGTACTTGTGATAAGCCTCTCGGCTCTCGCCCCCCGCCTTGTTTCGCTCCATCTCCGAAATCCCAACCCTAGGGGGAAAAGGATGGGATAGAATTCAGGGGGCAGCAAAGGCAATGGCAGCGGCGACGATGACCTGTTTCAAGAAGAACCGGAGTTACCCCAGAGGCAGCGATGACGTCGGAGATATGCGCCACCACCGTGTGCTCCACGACAACCTCCATCCTTGATGCCTTGGCAAGGTCGGCATGCGCTACTTCCACCGTCCCCGCAACAAGTTCTACTGCCCCACCGTCGGTGCCGACCGCCTCTGGTCCCTCGGCCCCAACGACATCAAGAATCCTGTCACAGCTTGTGATGACAACTCTGCCCCCTTGACCGGTGTCGCCCCGTTCAGCTACTCCAAAATTCTTAGGCGGAATGCCCTCACCGGTTGTCTCCGTTATTAAACCCCTGTTGTTGAAGGAATTCTCCCTCGAGCCCCCTTTAAGGTGATGGGAACCCCCAGCGACAGTTTGACAATCGGAGAACTCGCAGATTGCTGTTCTTCTCCCCACACTCTTCCTGGTCCGTGGCATCCTCTTGAGGTTGGCCTCCGGGGTAGAGGCCCCGGTGGGAGAACCCCTCGGAGAGACTCGGGGGACTGAAGATGGTGGAGAGCCGGCAGTGATGGCAAGGACCGACGCGGAGGATGCTCGGAGTCGAGAAGGGCACTGATGGAGTGAAGCCCCTGAGGGAAAGGCGGGGGCTTAAATAAGCAGCGGGGCCTGGCGCAGTTATGGTGGCAGGTATCCCTAGGCCAACCGGTGCCCACCACGTGTCCCACTCGCCACGGCGCAGGGTTGACCGTCCATGGACTATTATGGCACGACGCTTAGGATTACGTCCTGGTGGGAGTTCTGAAAGGACTCTTCGGGTCACCCTAATCGGATAATGGCTCCAGCATGCGTGCATTAAATGCCAAGATTTTCGAGGGCGATTGCACGCAGACATCAAGGGAGCAACTTCGGCTGTGAAAATCTCTCTGTACTTCTTTCGTTTGAAATTCGAACTTGAAAGTAGAGGGACTGGTGTTGGGTATAAAATACCCTCAGCTGAAGTTTTTAACGGGATTGGCCCTCCCAGGACTCCTCCGGCTTTCGACTGCAGATGGTATCTCTCCAGACTTCTCCAACAGTCGGATTTCTACGGTGCTGACTGAATTTCCCCGATGGATGAACTCCCACTGCACCACCCGAACTCCTTCAACATGAGTTCCCCCAATCATCTATTAAGCCGCCCCAAGTGCTCGCTGAGCTCCGCTGCCAGCCGACCTTCTACGACCATCGACTGCTCCCCGAATCCCTTCCAGACTCCTTCTAGCTAGGTTCAACTCCAATCCGAACTACCTCGGACCTCGCCAACGACTGAACTTCACCAACGACAGATTCCTACAACTACCAGACTTCGTCCGGATTTCTACGGGAGCCAGACTTCAACTCCAACCTCAACCGCTGGAAGGTTTCATCCAGACTCCTATGGGAGCCGAGCTCCGTCTCCAACTTCTACTATAGGTAAACTTCATCCGGACTCCTACGGGAGCCGGGCTTCGTCCCCAACTTCGGCTGCGGGCAAACTTCATCCCCAGCTCTGGTCGCAGAAAAACTCTGCCCGGACTCTTACGAGAGTCGGACTTCAACTCCAACCTCAACCGCTGGAAGGTTTCATCCGGACTCCTACGGGAGCCGGGCTCCGTCTCCAACTTCTACTGCAGGTAAACTTCATCCGAACTCCTACGGGAGCTGGGCTCCATTCCCAATTTCAACTGCAGACAAACTTCGTTCGGACTCCTATGGGGGTCGGACATCGTCCCCAACTCCGACTGCGGGAAGACCTCGTTCGAGCTCCTACGGAAACCGAACTTCTACCCTGAATTCCTGCTGAAGGTCTCGGTCGAGGTTCCTCGATAAATGATCCCCATCCGGGCTTCCATGGAAATCAGACTCCAACCTAACTTCAGTCGATAGGTCTGGACCCCCTAGCAGGCCGTAATAACGGCCATGACTCTACTCCACTCCTGTGGCGGATCCTACGTGGCTCCATTACTCCCTGGCAGGCCGTAGTAACGGCCACAATTCTGCTCCACTCCCGACGGTGGATCCTGTGCGGTTCCACCACTCCCTGGCGAGTCGCGACAACAGACGCCGCTCCACTCCCTGCAACAGAGTCCACGTGGCGCATCCTGGTGATAGCCACGATTCCACTCCACTACTCCTCACAATAAACTCCTCCTGACCAAGGGTGGTCCACTGTCAGACGGTTACAAATGTCGCTATCAGTCTGCTGCTCCCTCCACCTATAAAAGGGGGATTCCAGATACGTTATTTTCTAAGCTCTCATTTCTTACCTAAAAACTCTGCTAAAATTTTCATTCGAGCACTCCATTCTTGTTGAGGCAGAGAACTGACTTGAGCATTGGAGGGTCTTGCCGGAGCAACCCCACCTCCGGTTTAGACTTCCTTTGCAGGTCCCGGCGGTGACCGTGACTCCCTCGACTCCAGCTTCTCCGATGCAGGCAGATTTTTGCACCAACAAAGACCATGAACTAATAATTTTGAGATCTGTATGAGACTTCAAAGTAGAAGCTCTCCAATGGTGATCCATATAGGATTGATCAGGGTCCTTCCCAACTCGACATGGTGCTGCAACCTTCTTCCTAAGTGCGCTGCCAATCATCGTTCGCAAGAACTCGTTGCACCATTACTTGTATGCCTTAATGACCTATACTAGTGTCACTCTAGGAACTCTTTTTCAAAGTATCATATCACACAAAAATAAATCAGATGTTCAACACTTGAACAACCTGATTTTTGGACAAGAATCACATGCTTTCCAATTCCTCTCTCCCTTCCTTTCCATTTTCTCTCCCTCTTCTCTTGCATTTTTTCCAGACTTTATCTTGTCTTTTCCCTCTCATTCTCATGCCAAAATCATCTAGATATGGGATGTGGAATAAGGTGTAGTGCCCCCTTTTTATAGGTTACAAAGGGGTGCCATCCAATTCCAGGGGATGCCAACTTTTGGCATCCCAACTTCTCCACATGGTGAAATAAATCACCACAATAATAAATGGTGTGGAGAAGTCAAGAAGTAGAAGGACTCTTCCATTTGTTATCCCACAAAAATTGGTGTGTCATAATTAAGAGGTTTTTAGGGAAAAAATAATTGTTTGGCGCATATCATCTCATGCAACATCCCTAGACTTCCACCAAGATTAAATTCTCTTATATGGAAACTTTGGGTGTGGAAGAGCCTTCAAGCAGAAGGACTCCACTTCTGTGCCAACAATTCTCCAGAACCATCAAATGGTACATGGAAGAAAAAGGAAACGCATGGAACAAAGAGAGAAATAAAGAGTCCAAAGTGAAGTGGACTCTTCCACTTCATCACCCAAAATAAAGGTGGCATCCAAATTTATTTGGCGTGGAGTTCCTTCCAAGAGAACTCCTTCTCCTCTTCCATGCCCACACATCCCATAGCTCCATCAGATGGTGCACAAAAAATTAGAACGTGTGGAACATGGTAATAAAATTAAGAGAAGTAAGAAAGAAGGACTCTCCTTCTTTAATGCCATTTAATTTTGGGCATGGCAATTATTTGTGTGTGGTTTTTGGCATGGCGGAGATGGATCACATATAGAACACTTCCATAAAACCCAATCACATTAGGTCAAGGCAACAAGCAAAGGATTAGCACAAACACATTTGCACTGAACCTAATTGAGAACTTGGGTTAATTCATGTGCTAGTAATTCAATTAACCCATTGAATTTACAATATATTCAAATTGATTGGATCAAGATCAAATTTTTATTATATGTGACCTATTGGGTTTCAAATCTAGCCACAGTGGACCCAAACTCTCAACAGAACTCTAATCCAATTGGATTAGGTCAGCTCGAGAGTCTCAATCAACTAGGACTCTTTCTAATTGATTCTAGAATTAAATGTTTTTAATTTTGATGAGTCCACAAGTCAAGATTGATGTCTAGAAACATATCATGACTATTCGAAAGATTTAAAATTTGATAAAAATATTAAAATTATCCTTTCATGGTGAGTTACTGTGTAATTCAATCCTTTGATCATGTAACTGAAAGAACCAGATCTAGGATTTCAGGGTTAGATCTTGAAACTTTTTCATGATCAGACAGTGAAAGACTAAAATAAATTAAAATTTATTTTTTAAAATTAAAAAAATTTTAGATCTAAGATCCTATTACATGATTATTACATAGTATTAAATTAAAAATTAAAATATATAGAGCATGAACTACATATTGATCATATCAACATATTTCTATACTACATCTAATGTATGTATTAAACAATAGATCAGATCTATTACCTTGCAAGTTAGACGTTCTAACCTTGCTGATCTAGGCTTGAGGATGATATTGCAAACCGCACATGTGTCCGATCTCTAGGAGTCATCCACACGAGCCCATGAATCTCGATCAGAAGTCCTGCTCCAAGAAATCAGCACAGTATGCTAGTACTATGCTGATCCTTCTTCGATGGTTAATCAGGTGCCTCCTTCTTCTTGATTTGAACTCTTCTAAAGATGAGAAGTAGGAGGAGGAGTTTCAGATCTGAGACACTCTCAGAAAACTCAAGATGGAAGAAGGAAAGAAATGAAACTAACAACCCTAGAAGAAGACCCTCTTCTTCTTCTTTTTACTCTTTCCTAGACACCCTGTCTTGTGTTTATTATATCTCCATGATCCAAAGGTCTTTCTCTCTAATTTTTGGATGCCCCAAAGGTCTCTCAAATCTCTATGTTTTCTAAAAATTTTATTAAAAATTTTATTTTATAGAGAGAGATATGATAGAGTCCTTGTCTAGATCAAATACCTAATCAAGGCTTATCCAAACATGGCAAGATAAGGGGCACCCAACTCTTGGGCTCCTCCTCCTTATTTTCATACATGGACCACTAGAAAAGGGTGCATAATATGTGCCCTAAAAGCCACAAAAATTCCAAAAAAAATTTGGATAAATTTAGTGCAAAAAGGAAAGAGTTTTGGATTTCTAAAATTCTATCTCATAGAATTTGAAATCCAAACTTATTCCTACTTTGATTTGATCCACAACCACTTTTCATATATGAAAGAAGAGAGGAAGCCTTTTGGATGTGGGAAAGACCTGGAAGAGGGCTTTTGTCGCATAAAACAAGAGGGGATTGGCATGGAATAAGAGAGAGGGCATGGGGGGGGCTTATGTGGTGCAAGGTGGAATCCTAGCCTTAGTAGGATTCTATCTTATGACTTATTTTAATTTGGTTTCTCAAACTAAATCAAACCAAAATTAGATCAATCCAATTAAAATAGGTCTTAATCTAATTAAAAATCTAATTTAATCAGATTAAATTAGATTTAAATTAGATTTAATTTTTTAATCAAATTAAAAATTAGGTTGATCCAAGTTCAAATTGAACTAGGACTAGTTTTTTCCTTGCACTTGGCTTATCCAATAAACCAATTGAACTTGATCCAATCAAGCCCAAACTAAATCTAATTAAATCATATTCAATAAGACTTAATTTCAATCCATTGACTTAATTAAATTAAGCCAATTAGCAATCGAATTACTAATCGATCCTCCTACAATACTTGCACTAGGTTAAATGTCAATCATATTGATCATTTAACCCTAGAATGATTCTTAATCGTTGATCAACCATCCGATCGGATCATGAACTGTAATGTGTGTGACCTCATAGGTTCGAACCTAAGCTGGTAGCACAGGAATAAATTTTTGTATCAATCGAAGTGACCTTCTACCAATGGTACCCGATGACCGGATAGGTCGAATGTGTAGAACAACATCCTTAGAACCCATGCGGATATAGTTTTCATATAATTCATCTCCTTGACCAAAATGGTCATAGGACACCTCAGAGTTCCACTATCAACTCTGATCAGGTTGTCCACATTGTATTTCAAAATATCAAATCCATCTGATGGATTACCCTGGCCAAGGTTTTGCTAAATTGAAATACAGTGACTCATTCTTCTCCAACTCTTGGAGTGGTCAATCCCATCTCGATCACACTCTGACTTCGTAAGTACTTGACTATACCCAGAAGCCTTTCGTCACTGAATTAGAAATTCAGTTAGTCCAGTACCAAAGCACAGTGAGTTGCTTGCAAGTCACTAAGGTGATCTCAGGTCTAAGGGACACTTATACCTATATCCCATCAGAGACATTCTCGACAGCAGAATGCTCTGGAGTTGGTTGCGTTCAATGATGATGTACCCTTATATCTCATCTGTATGCTATACCAGTGTCTTCACATTCCTTGGTTAAGAGAACAACCAACCCATATGGCCTACAGTGACCCATGCTCGATAGAAGCTGTCGTCCTTATTAACAGCCTATCATTTGGTCGTGAACAGTTTTAAGGACTAATCGATAAATCCTCTCTTTTTCGAATCTGAATAGTCCTAAGGACTTCATCATAACAACAGAGTTCATTAGAAGATGAAAGCTTATGATGAAAATGCCAAATATATTTTATTTATTAACAAATCAATTATAATGCTTGGTTGCTCAACCATCAACAGCTTGATGATTGGCTTTTGGGATATATTTTTCAACAACTCCCACTTGTTCTAAAGCCACTCGGCATAGTATCTAATACCCATCTTCGACTTGTGGTTGTCGAACTCCTTTATTGCCAGAGCTTTAGTGAAGGGGTCAGCCAGGTTCTCTTTTTCATCGATCTTCTAAAGATCGACGTCACTTCGATCCACGATCTCCCAGATCAGGTGGAAGCGATGCAAAATATGCTTCATCACTGGTGTGCTTTGGGTTCCTTCATCTGAGCTATGGCACCCGTGCTGTCGCAGTAAAGCAGGACCGAACCATCGAGGGTGGGTGCTACTTCGAGCTCGATGATGAATTTTCTCAGCCACACAGCTTCCTTCGTGATATCGATGCTGCGATGTACTCCACCTCACAAACAGAGTCTGCCACAGTATGCTGCTTGGAACTCTTGCAGCAGATAGCTCCACCATTCAGAGTAAAGATATAACCCGACACGCTTCTGCTGTCATCATGGTCAGATTGAAAGATGGAGTCTGTGAACCCCATAAGTTTCAAATCTGACTCGTCATAAACCAACCATTGGTCCTTAGTATTTCTCAAATACTTCAGGATGGCTTTAACCACTTTCCAGTGGTTTTCTCTAGGATGAGATTGGTATCTACTCACTACTCCTAGTGAGTATGCCACATCTGGTCTTGTATATATTATGATGTACATGATAGATCCCACGACCGAAGCATATGGGACTCTACTCATACGCTCTCTCTCTTCAGAAGTTGTCGGACAATCCTTCTTAGAGAGAGAAATTCTATGGCCTATCGGTAGATAGCCCTTCTTGAAATTCTCCATGCTGAACCTCTTCAGCACAGTATCTATGTACATGGACTGGGATAACCCAAGCATCCTTTTAGATCTATCCCTATAGATCTTCATCCCTAGGATGTAGGATACTTCACCCAAGTCCTTCATGGAGAACTGTGATGACAACCAAACTTTTATTCTCTGTAGTGCGGGGATGTCATTCCCGATTAAGAGAATATCATCCACGTACAAAAAAGGAATACCACAACTGGACCATTTGCCCATTTATAGATGCAGGGCTCTTCTCCATTCTTAACGAAGTCATACGTTTTGATCACCTTATCAAAATGCATGTTCCAACTCCGAGAAGCTTGCTTCAATCCATAAATGGATCTCTAAAGCTTGCACACCTTGGACTCATCTGTGGATGTAAACCTCTCAGGTTGTATCATATACACCTCTTCGGTCAGCTCTCCATTTAGGAAAGCTATCTTTACATCCATTTGCCAGATCTCATAATTCAGATGGGCAACTATTGCAAACATTATCCGAATGGATTTGAGCATTGCCACAGGAGAAAACATCTCATCATAGTCAATACAATAACGTTGACGATATCCCTTGGCAACTAGACGGGCTTTATAGGTCTCCACCTTTCTGTCTGCACCCTTTTTCTTTTTGAACACCCATTTACACCCAATGGGTTTAACCCCTTCAGGTGGGTTAACAAATGTCCATACATCGTTGACCTTCATGGACTCCATTTTGGATTTCATGGCTTCAAGCCATTTCTCGAAATCAGATCTCTACATTGCACCATATAGGTGATCGGATCCTCATCGTTCTCATCGAGTTCGATGGGATCACCATCCCGAGCCAAGAAATCGTAGTATCTGTCTGGCTAATGCAGTACTCTACCAAATCGCCTTAATGGTGCAGGTGCATTGGGCTCCAGATCTGATCTAATCAAATCTGACTCAAGTTTAGCTATTGGTGTCAATCCTTCTACCTATTGAACTTCATCAAGTTCAACCTTAGAAGCAACAGTTTCTTCACCAAGGAACTCCTTTTCTAAAAAGAATGCCTTAAGACTGACGAACACCTTTTGTTCATCAGCATGGTAGGAAAAATATCTTTTGGTCTCTTTGGGGTACCCGATGAATGTGCATTTGTCAAACCTAGGTCCAAGTTTGTCTGTGACTAATCGTTTGACATAGGCTGGGCACCCCCAGACCCTAAGGTGTGAAAGTACTGGCTTACGCCCTGTCCATATCTCATATGGAGTCTTAATTATAGACTTACTTGGAAGCCTATTTAACAGATAACAGGCCGATTCAAGTGCATATCCCCAGAAAGATATCGGCAAGCTGACAAAACCCATCATGGATCGGACCATATCTAACAGAGTCTGATTTCTCCTTTCAGACACACCATTATGCTGTGGTATTCCTGGGGGAGTCCATTGGGAGAGAATCCCATTCTCTCCTAGATATATGAGAAACTCACTAGAAAGATATTCCCCTCCTCGATCAGATCGAAGAGTTTTAATACTCTTCCCAGTTTGTTTTTCTACTTCCCTTCAGAATCGTTTGAATATTTCAAATGAATCCGACTTATGTTTCATCAGATAGACATATTCATATCTGGATAGATCATCTGTGAAAGTTATGAAGTAGAAATATTCACCTCTAGTACTTGTGCTCATGGGCCCGCATACATCAGTATGTACTAGGCCCAAGAGCTCAGTAGCTCTCTCACCTTTTTCAATAAAAGGTGACTTGGTCATTTTACCAAGAAGACAGGACTCACAGGTTGGAAGTGATTCACAACATTGACTTCGAGGATTCTCTCTTGAGTCAACCTATTTATTCTGTTCTTGTTTATATGACATAGCCTACAGTGCCATAAGTAGATATCGACACACTATCTAATCTAGGATGCTTGCCAGTTGAATAGACTACATTAACTGGTTGTGATAATATATACACACCATTGTTCAAATATCTATAAAAAATAGTAACACCATTCATAATGATATTACAAACTTGTTTCTTTATTGAAATTTCATAATCATTTTTGGTCAGAAGGCCTACAGAAATGATATTTATAAAGAAACTGAGATAGAAATGACAATCATTAAGAACAATGATATGGGATTCAAATACAAGTTTCAAGATTTCTAATGCTAGAACTGGAACTGATCTTCCATCTCCAACGTTTAGGAACCTCTCGCCTTGCTCGAATCTCTTACTGACCTGCAACCCCTGCAACGAATTGCAAATATGGTAAGGGCTACCAGTATCCAATACCCAGTCAATTATATCACAAATAGAGAAATTGCAAGGAGTTATCATATAAATACCTTGCCCAGCAACAACTTGCTGCTTTCTCTACCGTTCGGGTCTAGGGAGGCAATGTATTAAGGACAGTTCCTCTTCTAGTGCCCCCGCTTCTTGCAAAAGAAGCATTCAGCTTGACTCTTATCGGGCTTGATCTTTTTGGTCTGGCCCTGCACTGATACCCCAGCCTGAACTTGCACCTTTTTTATTTTCTTCTTCTTGTTCTTTTTCCCTTTCTTAAAGGGTCGAGAACCAAAAGATGAACATCCCACTAAGTTCATTGACTCCTTGTGGAGTTGGTGATCCTTCTCAAAGTTCTGAAGCAACCCCAGTAACCTGTGGTAGTTCACTTCAGGCTTTATCATTCTATAATGAGTGAGGAATGGGAGATAAGACTTGGACAGTGAGTTTAGTATTGCATCCTTCCCAAGCTGCTCATGCGAGGAAAAATCGAGCTTGCTCAATCGTTCCATCAGCTTGATCATGTACAATACATGATCAGTGACAGAGGCACCATCTCATATTTTGGCGTTGAAGATGGCACAACTAGTCTTGTGCCTCTCCATATCATCAGGTGTGCCAAAGGCATCCTCCAACACTTGAAGCATGTTCTTTGGCTGAGCCGTCTCGAATCTGTGACTGAACTCATCGCTCATGGCAGCCAACATGATACAGCGCACCATGGTCCGGTCATTGAGCCACTTCTGGTAAGTGTCTCTGACTGTTCCACGTGCATTGGAAGTTGGCTCCTTAGGTGCAGGATCTATTATCACATATAAGATCCGTTAATGCTCCAGGACTATCTTCAACTTTCGGTACCAGCTACCGAAGTTGGGTCCCACCAACTTATCATTGTCCAACAATAATCGGAGTGATAGGAAAGTGGCCATATCTGTACAAAAAAAAATCATAACCTAATTAGTAATTGATTCATTAAACCTAAAGATTTAGACTTTAATCAAAAGGTTTCTCCCACTATTTTATTCAAATTGGTAGCCTCTACCTCCAATTCGAGAAATTACCCTAATTCCTTAGTGGGAATCCACTTAGACTGCACACAAGTCCAACTTTGGTTGGCCAACCCATGTACATCTAAGGGTAGATTCATAACCAATTATTTCTCTAAACAATTTCTAGTAATTTTAATTTTGCCCCAGAAATCTAATCTGTAGGCTTTGGCCTCCACTGTAAGGATCCGGTTAGGTTCAACCATTAACATGATCATACTTGGTGCATCTAACCAACGAATGATTAAGCCCAACTTTAGTTGGCTCACCTAACCACCATTAGAGAGACACTTTCAAGTCGTCATATGATGAGTGATAATTTCATTAGTCAACAAGCACCAGGCTTTTGGGTCTGCATTAATTATTGAGTTAATGGACTCATTATCAAACACCTTAATGGGAGGCTATGACTCAGTTATCTCCATAACTTTATCATTTTAAGGACCTAATAATTTTAGAGGATTTAAATGATTTAGAGGAAGAGGTCAGATGAACTAGCTTATCATGATTCTCCAACTGGCTTCACCAAGTCAGCTTAAGGGGGATCATTAATAGGTGATAAACACTTAATTTAAGTCATTTAAAGCAAAAAATTATATTTAATTTATTTTATTTATTAAGAATTTGATGCTTCTTTTTATATTTTCCAAAAAAAGTGATCGTCGATACAAAGAGTCCAATTCGCAGATCAAAAAGACTCAAGTTTGAAGAAAATTAGACTTAAAATAAAATTAAAATAAAAAAAGGATTCATACGGTATTATAAAAAATGAAGATACTATGCAAGGAACTCAAAAAGGATATAGGCATTATTTTAAAGAAACAAAAGTTTCTTTTTGTAATTTTTTAATCAAAAAGGAGCGTAAGTGGTTTCCTAACAGCTAACAGGTCCATGAAAGAAGATTGCGGGCGCACGGCATTGCGGGCGCGCGGCATGGCGGGTTCGTGGGGAGTATGTGCTGGCGGACACAGTGGCGAACAGACGGACGCTCATGATAGCAGATGGATCTAAAAATTAAAGGAAAAAAATATAATATTTAAAAATACTTCAAGAGGAAGAATTTGTATTTTCTTTATCTGCTTGTGATCTTTCCATCTCATCCATCCATCTTTTAGTCCTTAGTATTTTCTTTAGTCCCACATCTGAAAACCATGTAAAACTCCTCCCTCCTAACACCTATAAAAAGGCTCTTGTACTCCCATTTGAGGAGGGCAAAAATTCTTCTAGAGCCTTGCATAGAGGAAGAGAAAGGGACTACTCCATGAGTAGCTAGGCTAGTAGTCTCGGGAGTGGAGAAGAAATTTTATAACGACACAGAGTGGGTTTATTGTTCTAAACTTTCTTGTATTTTTTTATATGCAATAAAGATTATATTTTTTATTTAAATCATCATGAGTTCTTTATTTGCTCTTTTTCTTATGCTTTTATTTATGCTTTCCTGTTAGATTAATATTAGGAACAACTTTTACTTTTCAGAGATGCACCATGATCTACAGGTATGGGGTGTGCCGAGAAAAGAAGAGTTATTTACCTAGTACTTTCTGAAGATGCACCGTGATCTACGGGTACGGAGTGTGCTGAGGAAAGATAGGTATTTTTTTTAAGATTAATCACATCTATTTAATTAAAAAAAAAGAGATACAACTCTACTAGTGCAAAATTAATTCAAAACTCTCGAGCTCTTTATTTTTTAATTACATCAATTTTCAGATAATTTATTTTTTAAATCAAAACAATGCTTCTTTCTTTTATTTTGCAATCTCAACTTAGTCTAAGGTCCCTGAGGATACGATCTCGACTCATCCTACCTACGTAGTGAGTAGAGTTATTTTTGGTGCTATCAACGACTACGCATCAAATTTTGGCACCATTACGAGGATCTTGGCACGACTGAATTAAAAAAACAAAAAAATCCACTGACATTTCATAACACTTAACTAAAATAGCGTAACCTTAAATATAAAAATTTCTAACTTGATTGGACACCTTGTTTCTTTGCATTGCATCTCTATAATTAACTTTAAGGATGCAACCCAGTAACTAAGATAAGGTGGGGATTTGATCATCCTTTCTTGGCCCACAATTCACTCTCTTGCATTTGCATAACCTAGACCTTAATCTAAAATTAATTAGACGTTGACCCCTAAGGATTTCGAGCTCATTAGGACAAGTGACCCTGAGAGTTGAACCAGGTTAGACTTGGTCAGCTAGCTGGTGTCTAGGCAAGTGGTTTGTGGGATGACTGGGCCCGAAGGAAGGTGGTTTTTAATTGGTTCCGTTCGCTGACCTGGCCAATTTAATTGGTGTCTAAGGAAAGCAATGGGGGGACTCCCACCGACCTTACACTTATCTGGCCAGTTGGTTGGTCAAGCTCCGACTTGGAGGGCTTGAAGGCTAACTACAGTTAGGAGCTGTCTAGAACTAGGGTAACTTTAGGATAGAGAGTCCACTGCATGCTAACTTGATTATAATTAAAATCTAACCACAACTAATTCTTCTATTAGTTTTAGGATTTTTTAGGATCTCTTCTTTAGAACTCTTTTCTCTCTTCTCCTCTCCTCTTAATAAAAAAAAAAAATCCTTAACAGACTAGGATAGTCCTACATAGACCTTTTAGTTGCATGTTAAGTCGACGATCACTAAAACCCGTGTTGCCCAGCTATGCAACCCAAGAGGGGGGGTGAATTGGGTTTTAAAAATTTTAGGCTTAACTAATTACTTGTAAAAATTATATATCAAAAGCTTGATGAATGAGGAGAGAGACTTTAGTTTGAGATTAATTACTTAAAACAAGAATGCAAGGATATAATGGAGAATTAAAGAGAAACAATAAAGCATGCCACAAACACAATGATTTATAGTGGTTCGGTGCCAACCTTGCACCTACATCCACTCCCCAAGCTCCTACTTGGGAATTCCAATCCACTATACTTTGTATTCAACCCGAATACAACCGTCGGAAACTCCGACACTAGCTATCCCAAGCTAGTCCACTTGTTTCCCGGGTACAAGCCGACCCAATACACTCCGATTTCAGGTTCGGATCAACCTTTCCTTGTTTTGAAAACCCTCCAAAACAAAAATAATTACTCACAAGATAAAATCAGTTTAGAGCACAAATAAGTACAAGAATAGCTCCTTAAGTGAGCGAATATAACAATAAATACGCTTTACTCAAATGAAGAAGCCCCTCTTGGATTTCCTCAAAGTGGATGAGAGATGAAGTAAATGCTTGAGGAGTTGGTGAGCTTGATTGATGGCTTCTTGAAGGCTTTTAAATGAGCTCTTGTATGATGTTGAGTAGTTGGCTTGAAAAACCTTCTCTTGAATGCACTTGAATGCCCTCTTGAATGCTCTTGATTTTCTCTTTTCAAATCACTTGAATGCCTCTTGGATATTTGGATCTCTCTATCTTGTTTTCCACCTTTTGAAACCTTTTATAGCCTTAAGAGACAAAGGAAAACAAACTAGGCAGAAAAAGAGCCGTTAGAGCACAAAAAGCAGCATTAAAAAGCAACCAAATCTGGCCAAAAACTAGCCGTTACAGGCAAATCCCGTCATATGAGTCGACTCATGAGTCGACTCATGCCTCAGGGGTCGACTCATGAGTCGACCTCTGTTGCAAAGTCCAGAGATTTGGTTTCTGGATTTTCTTGGCCCAAAACAGCAGAAGCCGACTCATGAGTCGACTCATGCCTTGTGGGTCGACTCATGAGTCGACTCACAGATCGTGTCAAGCCAGAAAACCAGCGTGCCATGGCTAATCTTTGCGTGCCAATCAGCTCATAGTTTCATGAGTTGACTCATGAGTCGACTCATGAACTTCAAACCTTCATAACTCCAAAAATATAAGTCCAAAAACCATGAAACTTTCACCAATAGATTACATATCATTTGTTCTACACGATGATGCTATCAAATCAGAGTTTTGATGAAATTATGATTTTGCCCCTGTAGAGCATAAGGTCTTTTTCACATAAAAATTATTTGTATCCCTTCCAACTATTTTGTAGTCATCAAAATCAATCTAGGAGCAACAATCTCCCCCTTTTTGATGATGACAAAACATTTGAACAAAAGCATTTTTCTGAATCATGAATTTCAACAGATTGTATTTTAGGTGCATATGCTTGAAAAGAGTATGATTCTTTTGGCATGTGATACAAATGGTTATATGCATAAATAGTTTGTCCATTTGCTTAAAGATTGGAAGATATGCTCATTGGATAATTATTTTGGTGTTAGAGCAGAAAATTTGATTTTATTATCAGAGCAAACTGTATTTTGAAAAATTTTCTCAATTCTCAAAACTAGTCATGTGTGCCAAAGCATATTGAATAGTTGATTTGGAAAGAGTATTAGAGCATTTAAGTTTAAGATGTATCAGAGCAAGAGAAATGAAAATTTTGCAATGTATCAGTGTAGGGAAAATAATTTTACAAAGTATCAGAGAAAAATTTTGCAAAGTATCAGAGTAATAAAAATAGTTTTTCAATGTATCAGAGTAAAATTGAGTAATGTATCGGAGTAGTAAAAAAAATTGTCAAAGTATTAGAGCAATGTATTCAATATATCAGAGTGGGTTTAGAATTTGAAAGCCTATCAAAGCATATTCAATGGTTTACAGCAAATCAGAGTATGAGTAATTTTAAAAGGTACTTATTTGCAGTATATTTAGCATTTGTACTTAAAATTGTCAATGTATTAATTTCTCATAATTTGTAGTGTTTGCTTTTGATGGATTTCTTTGTGTTTAATTTCTCCCCCTTTTTGACATCATCAAACAAGGTTAAGTCCTTTTTCTGAAGCATTCTTTAATTTCTCCTCTTGTAGGGTTTGCTCCCCCTTAATGAAGCAACTATTAACAGCAATCATAAAATGATAATACCATAAAGAGAAGACAATATTTCACAAAAGAGAATATATAACCAAAGTAAGATAATCATCATTCCAAAGGTAAAGCCATAATTGTTTCAGTACATAGATTGTAACATAAAAAGTATCATACAAAGTCAACTAGCTCATGTCAATACATGGCCCCAAAATATAGATCCTAGAAAGGACAAAACACTAACACCTAGGATCTAGAAATGATCAAGATAAGTCAATGATCGGAATCATCAGAAATGTGATGAGGAGTAGATGGATCTGAATCAGAGATGCGTCCTCGACCCCGTCTGCCTCTGGCACGAGAGGAAGAACTGGCACGAGCAGGCGAACGGGAGGAACTGGGTGGCTGAGAATGCTGAGAAGCTAGGGACTGAACTGAAAGGGTAAGTCTGATGGAGTCAAGTACAGTCAGTGCCCTGGAGACAGCCTGGAGAAGTGCAGTGAACTGAGTAGTAGCTTGCTCACTTGATCCTCTGATCTCCTTCCTCAATAAATCATAACCATCCTCAAGAGCTCCTTTGAGTCTGCCGGCCTCTGCAGTGAGATCAGTGACCTCAATCGTAGACTCCTGAGGCTGAGGGTGTGCCAAATCGAAGACCTGCCCCTGTAACTCGAGAACTCTGCCAGTCAGTCTCAGTACAGTGTCCTCAAGCTGCTGAATCCTCATGGACTGATCTGCCATCATCTGATATATTGTGGAGATGTGGGGAGTCAAAGTCTGATCAGTAGAAGTAGCCCCTGGTACAAATGAAGTACTGCTCATCTGACTCGACATCAAAGAGACCATACGCTGTGCAATCCGCTCAATCTGATAATCGGACAGTGTGAACTCTGGCGGAGGTGCTCTGCTCTCTGGCTGATGCACAGGTGTGGGTATCCTGGTAAACTCAGAAGGGCCAGCCTCTGGATCTGAAAAGAACTGTATATCTGGTGAAGCTGCCCTGAAGCCATGAACAGGAGATGATGGACCTTCTTCTTCTTCAGCTCTGACTCCTGCTGTATCCTCAGCTCTTTCTTCTGCTCTCTCTTCTGTTCTCTCCTCAGCTCCCCTGATCCAACCACCACCACTTTTTGTGAACCCCATTCGATGCAAGGTGTGTAGGTTGAAGGTATCAACATGAGACAGTTTGGTGGGAGCCTCCCCCTCACAACTAACTCCAAACCTCCTGAAAACTCTAGTCAGGGCCATACCATAAGGCAAATGTGCCTTAGATCTGTTCAGAGTCTCTCTCATGGCCTCTATCAAAAGTGCTGGGAGGTTTAGGGGGGTTTCTGTGATAATGTGAAACATAATGCATATGTCCCTGCCTGACAGAAGATCGTGCCTACCACTCCTAGGGAAGAAAAGTTTTGTGACCATTTGATGTAAGATTCTCATTTCTATAGGTAAAATCTTGGCCTCTAGTTTATTCAAATTCCCTTGGTAGGTTCCTCCAAGTATAACACTTATACCTTCTTCTTTCACGGGGAGTTCCATGTATGCATAACCTTCACTAGGTAAGTGTAAAATCTCCCCTAAAATGACAGGATCCAGACAGATATCAATCCCTTTCACAGTTGAAGTTACTGACCCATTTCCATAAATAAGATTCTGATAAAACTCCCTAACAAGGTCAACAAAGGTGACTTCTTTGAGTGAACAGTAAAAGCTCCATCCCTGATTTTTGATCTTACTTGCTAAAGAAAATCCCTCACTTTCAAAGAACCGGAAGTCAATGTTTTTCCCGATTTCTACTTTTCTATCTGAGAGAGGGTTCTTACTGGGAGTTTGAGAGGACTGTGAAGGACCTTGAACTGAAGCTGGAATGGGAGCAGAGGAGGACTGTGCCGCTTGCCTTTTCCTTCTGACACTTTCTTCAAGTTCCCGGACAGACTTTCTCCTTTGGGGAAGTTTCATTTTTGGTGCCATACCCTCTTCAATAGCAGGCGAGGAGACTTGAGGAGCAAGTGAGAGAGTGGAGGAAGGATCACAAGAGAGTGATTTGAGGTTTTGGAGGAGAGAAAGAGTGGATTTGAGAGGGACGGTGGAGTGCTAGGGCACGCTCCAACCGTGAAGAACAAGGGAAGAGGTCACAAAAGAACCTTTCCCCGAGTGGCGATTTGCGGTGGAGAGGAGGTGGGAGGAGTTCCACAAGCTTAAGCCTTGGAAATGGAGCAAATGGGAGAAGGGAGAATGGATTTCGGAAGGAGGAAGACGAGCGTGAGGGTCGGCTCACGAATAGTAATTCAAAATATAAACCCTTCAGCCCGTTGGAAGTTGCTGGGAATTACAAGTTTGCCATTGAGTCGACTCATGGGGGTCGACTCATGAAGTTCAGAAAATCAGGAAAAATATGAATAAATTCCAGAAAAATTTGAAATTTAGGGAGAAGGAGTTTAGCTCTAAGATGAGTTTTTAGAATGAAAAACTTGAGCTTTTGGGACCAAGAAAGGTGTTGGAAATTGAGCTCTTAGGAAATTTTGACCATAAATCATTGGAATTTGAAAATTAATTCAGGCAAATGGATCAAGAATTCCTAGATTTCTCCTAATTTCACAGAATCTATCCTCACTAAGGGCCTTTGTAAAGATATCAGCTAATTGATTTTCGGTGCAAACATATTCAAGAATTATATTTTTGTTTTGAACATGTTCTCTTATGAAGTGATGTCTTATTTCAATATGTTTGGATCTTGAGTGTTGAATAGGATTTTTAGATAGATTTATGGCACTTGTGTTGTCACATCTTATTGGTGTTTCATTAAGTTTAATTCCAAAGTCTTCGAGTTGTTGCTTAATCCATAAGATTTGAGCACAACAACTTCCGGCTGCAATGTATTCGGCCTCAGCCGTAGACAGTGCTACCGAATTTTGTTTCTTGCTAAACCATGAGATTAGGTTAACTCCAAAAAATTGACAAGTTCCACTTGTGCTTTTTCTATCTAGTTTACATCCAGCAAAGTCAGCATCAGAATATCCTAATAAATCTATTTGTGAGTCCTTAGAGTACCATAACCCTAAAGTTTGAGTACCATTTAAGTATCTAAGGATTCTTTTAACAGCATTCAAATGAGATTCTTTAGGATTAGATTGATATCTAGCACATAAACAAACACTAAACATGATATCAGGCCTACTTGCAGTTAAATATAATAATGATCCAATCATACCTCTATAGTATTTTAAGTCTACACATTTACCTTCATCGTCCTTGTCAAGCTTACATGAGGGACTCATTGGTGTGCCAATGGGTTTGGAGTTCTCCATTCCAAATCTTTTGAGTAGTTCTTGGTGTACTTGCTTTGGGTGATGGAGATTTCCTCTTTTGATTGTTTGATCTGGAGTCCGAGGAAGAAGGTGAGTTCTCCCATCATGCTCATCTCGAACTCCCCCTGCATAAGCTTAGCAAAGTCTTGACAAAGGGATTCATTAGTAGACCCAAAAATTATGTCATCAACATAAATTTGTATAACTAACATATCATTTTGATTTCTTTTGATAAAGAGGGTTGTATCTACATTACCTCTTGAAAAACCATTATTTAGTAAAAATTTGTTTAGTCTATCATACCATGCTCTAGGTGCTTGTTTTAATCCATATAAAGCCTTATTTAATTTAAAAACATGATTAGAAAAGGCATGATTTTCAAATCCAGGGGGTTGTTCTACATAAACTTCTTCAGCAATAAATCCATTCAAAAATGCACTTTTAACATCCATTTGAAACAATTTGAATTTCATAAAGCAAGCATATGCAAGTAGAAGTCTAATGGCTTCTAATCTAGCTACTGGTGCAAAGGTTTCATCAAAATCAATCCCTTCTTCTTGATTATATCCTTTAGCAACCAATCTTGCTTTATTTCTAATTACATTACCATGCTCATCTAATTTGTTTCTAAAGACCCATTTTGTGCCAATTATTGAACAGTTTTTAGGTCTTGAAACCAAAGTCCAAACATTATTTCTTTCAAATTGATTAAGTTCCTCTTGCATTGCATTAATCCAATTATGATCTTTTTTAGCTTCTTCAATAGTTTTAGGTTCAAAATGAGATACAAAAGCACAATGATTAAACACATCTCTAAGTGAAGAGCGAGTTTTTACACCATGCATAGGATCACCAATAATTAACTCCTTAGGGTGGTTGTGAACATACCTCCATTCCTTGGGCAGGTCATTTGTACCTTGAGGTTGTTCTTGAATTTCCTCACCTATCTCATCTTGTTTGTCTTCTTGTTCCTTGTCCTCTGGAGTGGCTGAATCTTTCAGAGTGATCTCCTTCATACCTTCTATTAATGGATCTGCATCATCAACACCCTCATTCTTCCTTGAAGGAAGATCGTTAGATTCATCAAAGACAACATGAATGGACTCCTCAACTACTAAAGTTCTTTTATTAAAAACTCTAAAAGCTTTACTAGTAGAGGAGAAACCCAGAAAGATTGCTTCATCTGATTTTGCATCAAATTTACCAAGTCTTTCCTTGCTATTATTTAATACAAAACATCGGCAGCCAAAAACATGAAAATATGCAATATTTGGTTTTCTTCCTTTCCAAAGTTCATAGGGGTTTTCTTTAAAAATTGTCTGATCAAAGCACGATTTAAAATGTAACATGCTGTATTAATAGCTTCCGCCCAAAAATATCTTGGAAGGTTGCTTTCACAAAGCATGGTACGGGCCATTTCTTCTAAGGTTCTGTTTTTCCTTTCAACTACCCCATTTTGTTGGGGTGTTCTAGGAGCAGAGAAGTTATGGCCGATTCCATTCTTATCACAAAATTTTTCAAAGTCTTGATTTTCAAATTCAGTTCCATGGTCACTTCTAATATTTTGAATTGAAAATCTTTTTTCATTAGTGACTTTTCGATGAAATTTAGTGAAAATATGAAAAGTTTCATCTTTTTGTGCCAAAAAGAAAACCCAAGTAAAACATGAATAATCATCTATTATTACAAAACCATATCATTTTCCTCCTAGACTTGTGGTTCTAGTTGGTCCAAATAAATCCATATGCAAAAGCTCTAATGGTCTAGAAGTTGAAACAATATTTTTGGATTTAAATGAAACTCTAGTTTGCTTACCTAGTTGACATGCATCACAAATCCTATCTTTTTCAAAATTCAGTTTAGGCAAGCCATGAACTAATTCTTTCTTAATTAATTTTGAAAGAGAATGCATGCTAATGTGAGCAAGTCTACGATGCCAAAGCCAACTAGTCTCATTAACTTTAGCATTTAAGGATACTAGGCATTGCATGTGTAATTTGGCTAAATCATTTAGATCTACCATATAAACATTGCCATGTCTATGTCCTATAAATTTGATGCCATTATTAATAGGACTAGTCACAATACAAACAGATGATTCAAAAATTACTTTATACCCTTTATCACAAAATTGACTAATGCTAAGTAAGTTATGCTTTAAACCTTTAACTAACAAAATATTTTCAATATATTTGGAGGGAGTGATACCAATGTTACCTATCCCGATGACTTTCCTTTGCCATTATCTCCAAAGGTGACCATCCCTCCATCCTTAGCATCAAGCGTGATGAATTGTGATTCATCACCAGTCATGTGTCTCGAGCATCCACTGTCCAGATACCATTTCCTGTTTTCTCCATGGGATGCTAGACACACCTGCAAACAAATATCAAGTTTTTGTTTTAGGTACCCAAGCTTTCTTGGGTCCTTTTTGGTTAGTCAAGATGGTTCCTTTTGGAACCCATATTTTCTTTACAGTTATGTTTGATCAAGTGTAAGATTTATGTCCTATTCTACCACATTTAAAACAAGTAGTATTAGTAGGCTTGTTACTTGAATAATTTACATAAATATTTTTCAGAAATTTTTTTTTTTTAAGGGGTTATAGCCAAGTCCGGCCTTATCATATACGGCCTTTTGATTTTCAAGAATCATATTTAGTTTGTTTGAACTTAAGGTGAATTTATCTACTATAGGTTTCAGCTTATTAATATCATTCTTTAGGCTTTGGTTCTCTTGAAGCAAAGTAGATTTTTCAATTGAAAGATTTTCTGCTTGTTTTACTAAAGACTGATTTTTCAATTTTAGTTCTTTGTTTTTCATTCCTAGTTTCTTCAATTCATCAATTAAATCATTGAAGGCTTCATGCAATTCTTCAAAAGTAAATTTACTAGGGGTTTCAGAAATTACCTCATTATCGTGTGCCATAAGGCACAGGTTGGCTTGTTCTGTTGAGGTCTCCTCATCGGAGCTTGAGTCGTCGCTCGCACTCCATGTGGCCATCATTGCCTTCTTTTTGAACTTTTTGGGACCTTTCTTCAATTGTGGACATTCGGATTTGAAATGCCCCGGCTTCTTGCACTCATAGCATATAAGGGGTTGATCTTTTTCTTTCTCTTTGCTTTGTTCCCCTTTTGTGAAAGGTCTCTTTCTCATCCCCTGTTTCCTCTTTCTTAGGAACTTCTTGAATCTTCGGGTGATGAGTGCCATTTCTTCATCCTGTTCTTCATCTTCTGTGTCGTCAGTTTCTTCATCAGGAGAGGCTGTGGATTTGAGGGCAATGGTTCTCTTCTTTTTGACTTCATCCTCTTGATGTTGCTTCATGCTAAGCTCGTGAGTCATCAAGGATCCAAGAAGCTCTTCTAGAGGTAGAGTGTTCAAGTCCTTTGCTTCTTGGATAGCAGTCACCTTGGCTTCCCAGTTCTTGGCAATAACCTGAGAATCTTCCTTACAAGCTCACTGTTAGTATAAGATTTGCCAAGACTCTTCAAACCATTAATTATGTCAGTAAAGCGAGTAAACATAGCAGTTATGGACTCATCATGCTCCATTTTAAATAACTCATATTTATGTACAAGCATGTTTATTTTAGACTCCTTTACTTGATTTGTTCCCTCATGGGTTACTTCTAACCTATCCCATATTTCTTTAGCAGATGCACAGATAGAAATGCGATTAAATTCATTTGCATCAAGTGAACAATAAAGAACATTCATAGCTTTAGCATTTAACTGTGCCAATTTCTTATCAACCTCATCCCATTCTCTTTCGGGTTTGGTTGACTCCTCACCATCTATTATCTTGGTGGGTGTGTGTGGACCGTTCACTATGATACTCCACATATCATAGTCTTGTGCTTGTATGAAAATCTTCATCCGAGCTTTCCAATAGGTGTAATTAGACCCATTGAAAAGTGGAGGTCGGTTGGTAGATTGCCCCTCGGCTAGAGAAGTGCCGACGTGGGTTGCCATAGATCTTTGGCTCTTTGATTGTTAGATCAAAGAAGGGCCAGAGCACCGGGCTCTGATACCACTTGTTGCCCAGCTATGCAACCCAAGAGGGGGGGTGAATTGGGTTTTAAAAATTTTAGGCTTAACTAATTACTTGTAAAAATTATATATCAAAAGCTTGATGAATGAGGAGAGAGACTTTAGTTTGAGATTAATTACTTAAAACAAGAATGCAAGGATATAATGGAGAATTAAAGAGAAACAATAAAGCATGCCACAAACACAATGATTTATAGTGGTTCGGTGCCAACCTTGCACCTACATCCACTCCCCAAGCTCCTACTTGGGAATTCCAATCCACTATATTTTGTATTCAACCCGAATACAACCGTCGGAAACTCCGACACTAGCTATCCCAAGCTAGTCCACTTGTTTCTCGGGTACAAGCCGACCCAATACACTCCGATTTCAGGTTCGGATCAACCTTTCCTTGTTTTGGAAACCCTCCAAAACAAAAACAATTACTCACAAGATAAAATCAGTTTAGAGCATAAATAAGTACAAGAATAGCTTCTTAAGTGAGCGAATATAACAATAAATACGCTTTACTCAAATGAAGAAGCCCCTCTTGGATTTCCTCAAAGTGGATGAGAGATGAAGTAAATGCTTGAGGAGTTGGTGAGCTTGATTGATGGCTTCTTGAAGGCTTTTAAATGAGCTCTTGTATGATGTTGAGTAGTTGGCTTGAAAAATCTTCTCTTGAATGCACTTGAATGCCCTCTTGAATGCTCTTGATTTTCTCTTTTCAAATCACTTGAATGCCTCTTGGATATTTGGATCTCTCTATCTTGTTTTCCACCTTTTGAAACCTTTTATAGCCTTAAGAGACAAAGGAAAACAAACTAGGCAGAAAAAGAGCCGTTAGAGCACAAAAAGCAGCATTAAAAAGCAACCAAATCTGGCCAAAAACTAGCCGTTACAGGCAAATCCCGTCATATGAGTCGACTCATGAGTCGACTCATGCCTCAGGGGTCGACTCATGAGTCGACCTCTGTTGCAAAGTCCAGAGATTTGGTTTCTGGATTTTCTTGGCCCAAAACAGCAGAAGTCGACTCATGAGTCGACTCATGCCTTGTGGATCGACTCATGAGTCGACTCACAGGTCGTGCCAAGCCAGAAAACCAGCGTGCCATGGCTAATTTTTGCGTGCCAATCAGCTCATAGTTTCATGAGTTGACTCATGAGTCGACTCATGAACTTCAAACCTTCATAACTCCAAAAATATAAGTCCAAAAACCATGAAACTTTCACCAATAGATTACATATCATTTGTTCTACACGATGATGCTATCAAATCAGAGTTTTGATGAAATTACGATTTTGCCCCTGTAGAGCATAAGGTCTTTTTCACATAAAAATTATTTGTATCCCTTCCAACTGTTTTGTAGTCATCAAAATCAATCTAGGAGCAACAACCCGACTTGCAACTATTAGACGAAGAATTAGAAAAGACTCTTAGGACTATCCAAGTTAGAAACATGGCTGCACCTGGTGAGGCTAATCCTCCATGCTCATTGAGAGAATATTTCACTCCATCCTCGTATACCTACTCTCCATGCATTCAAGCACCTCCAATAGAAGCTACCCAATATGAGATTAAGTCTAGCATTATTCAAATGTTGGCGTCATTCTATGGACTTAGTAACGAGGACCCATACAAATACTTGGATGAATTTCTTGAAATTTGTTCCACAGTAAAAATCCAAAACTTTTTCGATGATGCCCTTAGGTTGAAACTATTCCCTTTCTCACTTAAGGATAAAGCCAAGCATTGGTTAAACTCCTTAGACTCTATAACCATTTCAACTTGAGATCATCTTCAGAGAAAATTTCTCAAGAAATACTTTCCAATTGGAAAAACAAATCAAATTAGAAAAGCTATCACTAGTTTTTTCCAATTGGAGGGTGAACTTTTTCATGAGACATGGGAAAGGTTAAGGGACCTCATTCGTAAATATCCACACCATGCTGTCCCTAAATGGCAACTTTGTCAATATTTTTATGATGGTCTATCGAAGAAATACCGATAAATGGTTGATGCATCATGTAGTGGGATATTCATGCTAAAGAGTGAGGATGAAGTCTGGCAGCTCTTTGAAATACTTAATGAGAATTTTCTACATCATATGTCTGCCACCTCTAGAGAACAACCCATGCTTCAACAAAAAAGAAGTGAAATTTATCAGATTGGAAACGTCATAGATATCCATAGTAAGGTAGATGAACTGTCCCAAAAATTAGACCATCTTCTAAATACTAGACAATCCCCGATTCCACCTAACCAAATCCAAGAAGTTTGTGCATTGTGTGCAAGTCCGAACTATTTTGTTAGTGAATGCCCAGCCGCACCTCAATTTTCTAAGTTTGTGAACGAGCAGATTTAGCAAGCTCAAGTCCAACAAGCTCGTAGACCCGAAAATGATCCATATTCGAACACTTATAACCCCGGCTGGAGAAACCATCCAAATTTTTTCTGGAGACCACAACCAGTGGTTGGCCCTGCCGCACCTCGACCTCAATATCAGGATCCAACATATAGGCATGGAACATACCATCAATTTCAAAATGCTCTTCAACTGTCTACTACTGGTCACAGCTCAACTTTTGAGGAAAAAGTTCTAAAAGCACTAGAACGATTAGAAGTCAACACTCAGACCCTTAACTCCCACACACAATCCATTGCTAAGCTAGAGACCCAAATAGGTCAACTAGCGACTGCATTCAGTAGGAGGGAAGGAGAAAAATTACCTAGCCAACCCGAGAGCAACCCAAGAGGGCAATTTGTGATTGAGAGCTCTAATACCCCAGAAGCTTTTTCTGAACATGCCAAATCAATCATGACTCTGAGAAGTGGGAAGGTCATTGAACACACTAGTAAAATCAATGAGACCGACCCTAAACCTCTAACCGAAGTCAAATCACCCAAGAACAAGGAGGACCTTAAAATAAAGAATGAACCAACTACACCGGAATCATCTTACTTGCCTAAAGCCCCATTTTCGGATGCCCTGAAAGCCCCTATTCCTGTAGATAAGAAGGGAGGAAGACTCGACGAGATGTTGAAATTGTTTAAGCAAGTCCAAATTAATCTTCCCCTTCTAGATGCAATCAAACAGGTCCTTACTTATGCCAAATTTTTGAAAGATTTGTGCATCCAAAAACGTAAATCTAGATCACAAATCCCAAAGAAAGTATGTCTCACTGAATAGGCTAGTTCTGTCTTCCAGCATGCCACTCCTCCAAAGCTTAAGGACCCAGGAGCCCCCATCATTTCCTGTGTTATAGAAAATTATCACATTGAAAAAGCTCTTCTGGACTTAGGGGCAAGTGTGAATATTTTATCTAGTTCAGTGTATGAACTTTTTGGATTCGAAGAACTGAAACCCACATCAGTCTCACTGCAATTAGCCGACAGATCAATTAAGGAACCACGTAGAATGCTTGAGGATGTCTTGGTCAAGGTAGATGAGTTTTACTTTCCAGTTGATTTTCTGGTTCTCGACATGAAACTAAGTGGCAACCCAAGATAAATTTCCATTATCTTAGGATGACCCTTCCTAGCTACGGGAAATGCATGCATTAATTATAGGACAGGAGTCATGGACGTATCATTTGGGAATAAGAAACTGAGACTGAATGTGTTTGGTGCTTCCCAAGGACCATCAATGGATAGTTGCTTCGAAGTAGATACACTAGAAGACATTATAGAAGATGCAACACCCACAATTCTAGCACCAGACCCCTTAGATACTTGCTTGGCTCACTTTGGAGTGTATGACTTTGAGGGATATATGAAAGAAGTTAACACCTTGTTGGATACACCACACGATAAAACCACTCCTTCATGGACAATCAAGTATGAGCCATTGCCCATATTAGCTAGTACACAAATAGTCCCATCTTTAGAATCACCACCTATGTTAGAATTGAAATCCCTTCCTGCTACGCTCAAGTATGTATTTCTAGGACCCAATGACACCCTCCCGGCAATCATTGCATCAGACTTGACCCCTAATCAGGAAGCACAATTGGTTGGTATTCTGAAGGAACACAAAGAGGCTATCAGTTGGTCCATTATCGATTTAAAAGGAATTGACCCCTCCATTTGCATGCACCATATTCATTTTGAGGCAAATGTCAAACCCCATCGAGATATGCAGAGGAGATTGAACCCAAACATGCGTGAAGTAGTAAAGAAAGAGGTGGTAAAGTGGTTAGATGCTGGAATCATCTACCCCATATCCGATAGTAAATGGGTCAGTCCCACTCAAGTAGTACCTAAAAAATCAGGTATTGCTGTGGTTGAAAACGAAGAAGGTGAACTGCTTCCCACTCGCATATCATCTAGATGGCGAGTATGCATAGATTATAGAAAACTAAATGCCATTACTAGGAAGGACCATTTTCCATTGTCCTTCATCGACCAAATCTTAGAATGATTAGCAGGACAAAGTTTCTTTTGTTTTCTTGATGGTTATTCAGGGTACAATCAAGTACCTGTATTTTTGGATGACCAAGAAAAGACTACCTTCACCTGCCCCTATGGCACCTTCACTTTTTGGCGTATGCCATTTGAGCTCTGCAATGCACCCGCTACATTTCAATGGTGCATACTAGCCATTTTTTTGGATATGGTGGACAAATGTCTTGAAGTTTTTATGGATGATTTTTCTGTGTTTGGAATCACCTTTGAGGATTGTCTCCATAATCTTTTCAAAGTTCTTAAATGGTGTATGGAGACAAATCTCATCCTAAGTTGGGAGAAGAGCCATTTCATGGTGCGAAAAGGAATTGTATTAGGACATATTATTTTTGAAAGAGGGATCGAGGTAGATAAAGCCAAAGTTGAGGTCATTTCAAAACTACCACCCCCTACTTTGGTTTGACAAATACGATCCTTCTTAGGTCATGCCAGATTTTATAGATGCTTCATCAAAGACTTTAGCAAGATTTCAAGACCCCTGTGCAATCTGTTGGCCAAGGACACACCATTTGTCTTTGACGAAGACTGTTTGAAAGTATTCAACACATTACGAACAGTCCTGACAACAGCACTCATAATAAAACCCCCTGACTGCTCCATTCCATTTGAGATTATGTGTGATGCCTCTCACTTTGCAATAGGTGCTGTCTTAGGCCAAAAAATCATTAAGGAGCCACATGTGATCTATTATGCTAGCAAGACTCTTTTTGATGTCCAATTAAACTACACCACAATAGAAAAAGAGCTACTAGCAGTAGTGTTCGTCCTTGAAAAATTTTGCTCATACCTGTTAGGGTCTAAGGTTCTAGTTTACTCTGATCATGCGGCTTTGAAACATCTCTTCTCAAAGAAAGATACTAAACCACGTTTGATCAGATGGATCCTTCTTTTACAAGAATTTGATCTGAAAATCTGAGATAAGAAGGGTTCTGAGAATGTGGTAGCTGATCACATCTTCAGGATCTTAGTTGAACACACGATAGGCATAGATGAGATCAAAGAGAAATTTTCTGATAAACAATTTTTCGCAATCTCCTCTAGCCATCCTTCATGGTTTGCCCATATTGTCAATTACTTATCAACAAGACAAGTACCTTCTCACTGGACAAAACAAGAAAAAGATCAATTTTTCTCACAAATTAAATATTATTTCTAGAAGAAACCTGAACTATTCAAATACTGTCATGACCAAGTTATTCGCCGTTGTATCCCCGAGAGTGAATTCCAAATCATTCTCACCTTTTTGCCATTCTTCGGCATGTGGGGGACATTTTAGTGGAAGAAAAATTATAGCAAAAGTGCTGTAGAGTGGGTTTTATTGGCCAACGCTTTTCAAGGATACACATGAATTTGGTCGAAGTTGTCTGCAATGTCAGCAAACAGAAAATTTATCCAAGAAGGATATGGTGCCACGGACCCCCATTTTAGTAATAGAAATCTTTGATGTTTGGGGGATTGATTTCATGGGACCTTTTCCAACCTCATTTGGATTCGAATATATTCTGGTGGCAGTTGATTACGTGTCAAAATAGGTGGAGGCAATAGCTACATGGACTAATGATAATAAAGTTGTAACTAGTTTTATCCAACGAAACATTATTAGTCGATTTGGCTTCCCAAGGGTGATCATTAGTGATGGGGGGACTCATTTTATGAATAAATATTTTGAAGCACTTATGAAAAAATATAATATTACACACAAAGTGGCCACACCATATCACCCCCAAACTAATGGTCAGGTAGAGGTGTCAAATAGGGAGATTAAACATATCCTAGAAAAGATGATTAGACCCGATAGAAAGGATTGGTCTCTTCGCTTAGATGATGCATTATGGGCTTACCGTTTAGCTTTTAAAACCCCTATCGGTATGTCACCCTACCGATTAGTTTATGGCAAAGCTTGCCATCTGCCGGTTGAATTAGAATATCATGCACTCTGGGCCATACGAATGTTTAATTTTAACATGAAGAATGCAGGTTCTAATCGAAGGTTGCAAATCAATGAACTGGAAGAACTTTGCAACGATGCATACGAGAGTTCATGAATTTACAAGGCTCGAACCAAAGTATTTCATGACAAATATTTCTCTAAAAAATCATTTGAGCTAAATCAAAAGGTATGGCTTTTCAATTCCAGGTTACGCCTTTTCCCGATAAACTTCGATCCCGATGGGATGGACCTTTCATTGTCACACAAATATTCCCACATGGAGCAATTGAAATTCATGGCTCCAGAATGGCAATACATTTAAGGTAAACGACCAATGTCTGAAGCCATATGTAGATGAAATTGCACATAAAGAATGAATCGACACCATCTACCTGTGTGATCCACTTTATAATGAATAATATACTTGACGTCTGGCTAAAAATGTAAAACTTAGCGCTTGTTGGGAGGCAATCCAATGATTTCATATTCTTTTTTACTTTACTGTAGCCGCAGATATTTAGAACAAGAGCCTATTAATCAATGAAGCTATCTTCAACTTCCGAAGCAAAATTATCCTAGGTGCACTCTCTTCTTTTATTTTCTTTGCTTTCCTACTCCATTGAGGACAATGTAGATTAAGTTGGGGGGGGAAGAAAATTAATCAAATCTTCAAGTATGGTCAGAAATAATTAGTTTTGTGTATCTAAATTTTATTTTGATTAAGAATCAATTAGGCATCCTAATCAATGAATGATTAACGATCAAGATAATTTTAGAGATACTGAGGAATAAATTATTAAAAAAACCCAATGAATGGTAGGATTTAGACTAGACCAAATTTTAGGAGTGATTCTACAACCCTCTTCTTACTGATCTCAATAAAGAATCTACTTCATAAGAGATTGGGTGGAAAGGTCGAGGTATGCAAAAATTTTTCTTAAAATTTATTTTAAAAAAAAAATATTGGTTTCCTACTGAGTAATCGGGCTCCTTCGCCTAAGTAAGCATTGTGGTTCACGTAAAAAGATGGGCAATGTTAAATATATATATATATATATATATATATATATATATATATATATATATATATATATATATATATATATATATATATATATATATATATATATATATATAGTGGATAATAAGGGGACTAAATTGCAAGAAGATAATAAATCTCTCTCACATTAAGTTAGAAGATTTAAAGAATAAAGAGGAGAGTTTGTGAAAGAAAAGCTCTTGAAATTTCTTTAGTTAATACTCAGCCACTAATTGGGTCAAATTGATAATCCAATGAAGTATCTCTTTAATAGTCTGACCAGATATCATCTACCTTTTGGGATGTCTAACCTAATTTTTTATTCAAGATCGAGTCGGTACACAATGCTGATATATCTATTTTACTCAAGGACGAGCAAAATTTAAGTTGCGGAGTGTGATAAATACTTAATTTAAGTCATTTAAAGTAAAAAATTATATTTAATTTATTTTATTTATTAAGAATTTGATGCTCTTTTTTATATTTTTCAGAAAAGGTGATCGCCGATACAAAGAGTCCGATTCGCAGATCAAAAAGACTCAAGTTTGAAGAAAATTAAACTTAAAATAAAATTAAAATAAAAGAAGGATGCATACGGTATTATAGAAAATAAAGATACTATGCAAGGAATCCAAAAAAGATATAGGCATCATTTTAAAGAAATAAAAGTTTTTTTTTATAATTTTCTAATCAAAAAGGAGCGTAAGTGGTTTTCTAACAGCTAACGGGTCCGTGAAAGAAGATTGCGGGCACATGGCATTGCAGGCATACAGCATGGCGGGTTCGCAAGGAGTTTGTGCTGGCGGACACAGTGGCAAACAGACGGACGCTCATGATAGCAGATGGATCTGAAAATTAATAGAAAAAAATATAATACTTGGAAATACTTCAAGAGGAAGAATTTGTATTTTCTTTATCTACTTGTGATCTTTCCATCTCATCCATCCATCTTTTAGTCCTTAGTATTTTTTTTAGTCCCACATTTGAAAACCATGTAAAACTCCTCCCTCCTAACACCTATGAAAAGGCTCTTGTACTCTCATTTGAGGAGGGCAAAAATTCTTCTAGAGCCTTGCATAGAAGAAGAGAAAGGGACTACTCCATGAGCAACTAGGTTAGCAGTCTCAGAAGTGGAGGAGAAATTTTGTAACGACACAGAGTGGGTTTATTGTTCTAAACTTTCTTGTATTTCTTTATATGCAATAAAGATTATATTTTTTATTTAAATCATCATGAGTTCTTTATTTGCTCTCTTTCTTATGCTTTTATTTATGCTTTCCTGTTAGATTAATATTAGGAACAACTTTTACTTTCTGGAGACACGCCATGATCTACAGGTACGGGGCGTGCCGAGGAAAGAAGAGTTGTTTACCTAGTACTTTCTGGAGACGCACCGTGATCTATGAGTACAGAGTGTACCTAGAAAAGATAGGTATTTTTTCTAAGATTAATCCATCTATTTAATTAAAAAAAAGAGATACAACTCTACTAGTGCAAAATTAATTCAAAACTCTCAAGCTCTTTATTTTTTAATTACATCAATTTTAAGATAATTTATTTTCTAAATCAAAACAATACTTCTTTCTTTTATTTTGTAATCTCAACTTAGCCCAAGATCCCTGAGGATACGATCTCGACTCATCCTACCTACGTAGTGAGTAGAGTTATTTTTGGTGCTATCAACAACTATGCATCAATAGGGCTGGTCTAGGAGCACCTAAATCAGTCACACTGATTTTTCTAACTAACATAGGTCAGCTCGAATAGTCAAGTGATCCGATCAAAATATAATTTCACCAAGAGGCCAGATAAGTTCGATCAATGGGAGGGTCGACCAAAGCTTGCCTTAGACACCATAAAAAATGGTCAGGTAAGCAGGCTCCCAATTAAAAATCACTAGTCTGGTTTACCTTAGACACCAACTGATTTAATTAGTTTTGATTAGATCAACCTGACAGTTGGTGCTAGACCGCTTAGCCAAGAATTAAGTCTATTTGATTCTCGTTAAAGACATTGACTTGACTAACTACAACTATTGTAATTGATCTAGAGAATCCTTGACCTAATCTAAGATAATAATTGATTAGATTTAGTCAATTCTATAATTAAGTCCATCTTTAATCTAACTATAGGTATAACCCAATTAATGGACCTAATTCCCACTAACCCATTAACCCAATGTGTTATGGTTTGTGTCTTAGGTTCTTCAATTCACAATCCTAGAACCTAATCAAACAACTTCTTAGTTCTTAATTATGTTTTGGACTGAGGGTTGAGTTTGACTTTTCAAAAATAATTTTTATGTTTGTAAAATAATTTTACAATATGGTTCTATCAACCATATTGTATGTTTGATTCATAATTAAGATGCAAGTGAAATAAATATGAAACTACTTTAGATCTAATCCAAACAGGTTCATGTAATTGAAATAATTTCTTTGCACAAAAATTATTAACAAAGAGATTTTATTTTAGATTTAAATATTTTTAAATCTAATAAATCATAAATTTAATCTAGATCATATCTAACAAATTTATGATTAAAGATAGATCTACACGAACTAGGACAACCTTTGCACTGTAAGGGGTAAATTTTACAACAGGACAACCTTGCAGTTTGTGATTGATCTAAAATTTTAATTTTAGATTTAATAATTAGATTATAAATTAGATTTAATTTAAAAAATAATCTAAGTATGTATAAATAATTATGTAATAAATAACCTAGGCTCTGATACCAATTGAAGGAACCAGATCTAGGGTTTCAAGGTTAGATCTTGAAATTTTTTCAAGATCAGACAGCGAAAGACTAAAATAAATCAAAATTTATTTTTTAAAACTAGAAAATTTCTAGATCTAATATCCTATTACATAATTATTACATAGCAGTAAATCAAAAATTAAAATATATAGAGCATGAACTACATATTGATCATATCAACATGTTTCTATACTACATCTAATGTATGTATTAAATAATAGATCAGATCTATTACCTTGCAAGTTAGATGTTCTAACCTTGCTAATCTAGGCTTGAGGATGATGTTGCAAACTATGCATACTTCCGATCTCCAGGAGTTGTCCACACGAGCCCACGAATCTCGATCAGAAGTTCTGCTCCAAAAAATCAGCACAGTATGCTAGTACTGCACTGATCCTTCTTCGATGGTTGATCAGATGCCTCCTTCTTCTTGATTTAGACTCTTCTAAAGATGAAAAGTAGGAGGAGGAGTTTTAGATCTGAGATTCTCTCAAAAAACTCAAGATGGAGGAAGGAAAGAGATGAAACTAACAACCCTAGAAGAAGACCCTCTTCTTCTTCTCTTTACTCTCTCCTAGACACCCTGTCTTGTGTCTATTATATCTCCATGACCAAAACATCTTTCTCTTCAATTTTTGGATGCCCTAAATCTCTCTCAAATCTCTATATTCTTCAAAAATTTCATGAAGAAATTCATTTTATTGAGAGAGATATGATAGAGTCCTTGTCTAGGTCAAATACCTAGTTAAGGCTTATCCAAACATGGCAGGATAAGGGGCGCCCAACTCTTGGGCTCCTCCTCCTTATTTTTATGCATGGACCATTAGAAAAGGATGCACAATGTGTGCCCTAAAAGCTACAAAAATTTTTAAAAAAATTTGGATAAATTTGGTGCAAAAAGGAAAGAGTTTTGGATTTCTAAAGCTCTATCTCATAGAATTTGAAATCCAAACTTATTTCTACTTTGATTTGATCCACAACCACTTTTCATGTATGAAAGAAGAGAGAAAGTCTTTTGGATATGGAAAAGACCTGGAAGAGGGATTTTGTCACACAAAACAAGAGGGGATTGGCATGGAATAAGAGAGAGGGCGTGGGGGGGCTCATGTGGCGCAAGGTGGAATCCTAGTCTTACTAGGATTCTATCTTATGACTTATTTTAATTTGGTTTCTCAAACCAAATCAAACTAAAATTAGATCAACCTAATTAAAATAGATCTTAACCCAATTAAGAATCTAATTTAATCAGATTAAATTAGATTTAAATCTGATTTAATTTTTTAATCAAATTAGAAATTAGGTTGACCCAAGTCCAAATTGAACTAGGACTAGTTTTTTCCTTGCACTTGGCTTATCCAATAAATCAATTAAACTTGATCCAATCAAGATCAAACCAAATTTAATTAAATTATATTTAATTAAACTTAATCTTATCCTATTGACTTAATCAAATTAAGCTAATTAGTAATCGAATTGCTAATCGATCCTCCTGCAACACTTGCACTAGGTTAAATGTCAATCGTATTGATCATTTAACCCTAGAACGATTCTTAATCATTAATCAACCATCTGATCGGATCATGAACTTTAATGTGTGTGACCTCATAGATTCGAATCTAAGCCGATAGTATAGGAATAAATTTTTGTACCAATCAAAGTGACCATCTAACAATGGTACCCGACGATGGGATAGGTCGAATGTGTAGAATAACATCCTTAGAATCCATGCGGATATAGTTTCCATATAATTTATCCCCTTGATCAAGATAATCATAGGACACCTCAGAGTTCAACTGTCAACTATGATCAGGTTGTCCACATTGTATTTCAAAATATGAAATCCATCTGATGGATTATCCTAGCCAAGGTTTTGCTAAATTGAAATACAATGACTCATTCTTCTTCAACTCGTGGAGTGGTCAATCCCATCTCGATCACACACTGACTTTGCAAGTACTTGACTATGCCCAGAAGTCTTCCATCACTGAATTAAAAATTTAGTTAGTCCAGTACCAAAGCACAGTGAGTTACTTGCAAGTCACTGAGGTGATTTAAGGTCTAAGGGACACTTATACCTATATCCCATCAGAGATATTCTCGACAGTAGAATGCTTTGGAGTTGGTTATGTTCAATGACTATGTACCCTTATATCTCATCTATATGCCATACTAGTGTCTCCACACTCCTTGGTTAAGAGGACAACCAACCCATATGGCCTACAGTGACCTATGCTCGATAGAAGCTGTCGTCCTTATTAACAGTCTATCATTTGGTCGTGAACAGTTTTAAGGACTAATTGATAAATTTTCTCTTTATCAAATCTGAATAGTCCTAAGGACTTCATCATAACAACGAAGTTCATTAGAAGATGCAAGCTTATGATGAAAATACTAAATATATTTTATTTATTAATAAATCAATTACAATACTTGGTTGCTCAACCGTCAACAGCTTGATGATTGGCATCATAACAACGAAGTTCATTAGAATATGAAAGCTTATGATGAAAATACTAAATATATTTTATTTATTAATAAATCAATTACAATACTTGGTTGCTCAACCGTCAACAGCTTGACGATTGGCTTTTGGGATATATTTTCCAACAGCAACATCCCTGAAAAGCTATAGGTGTGGATATATGTCAAACCCAAATATCTAACTACATGTATCTTGATCAGATGATGATGACTTGATTGATGAACCAATAGAAATTATTTTTACTATTCATCCCTGCTCTAGTTAGAGACTTTCAGAGTCACCATCCTATGAGATCGCATAGGATGTTCTCTCTTCTTATAAGGAGTGATAGATTCTTTGTTGACCACTCACAACCTCCATGCATATTTTGTCATACCCAGAATATCCCACACACATCTCAAAATGATGTGCTAGGGAATAAATCAAAGTAAGGGTCAATGCATTTAAGGTACCATAGTGATCTCAAGTCAAAGAATCACATGCACCACTCTCACTGAAGAACCATCTATCGATATGCTGTAAGGCTCCATCAGATATTCTTTTTGTGGATCTGTTCAGTGAACTCATTCTCTAATGAGCACTTACATTCTTGTATTAGTATCACCATACAAGTGGTTGTGAGATCAACCACCCTCTCCATCAAGAATATATAGGATGTACCAGTCTTACTAGAGTCATCAATCTCCGACTCGATGATCCAACGACTGAGAATATTTTTGATTGGGGTTATCAAGATTTTAGGTCTCACTGACATGATCTCATCATCACCCTAAAATTATTATCCTAATCTATGGGGTTTTCATAATTATAAAAATATGATGCAGTAAATGATAAAATATAATACCTCATATAAATAAAATAATTAATGTCATGCAAATGAGTAGGAAGATAATAAAGAAAAGTCTCATCGCATCCCCATGTAATTGGCTTGCAGGGCACTATTCTTTCACTTCATGCTAGGTCTATATTATGATTAGAACTATAGTAGGTTTGTTGTGTTATCACAAGATCTGCTATAAAAATAGTTATAATATAGTTCTGATGTATATTAGATACTTACGGTATTTTTGAGTGTGCTGCTTTGTTGTGTAACCATAAAGGCATCATTATTCAAATCTGACGGTATGGAAATGAAGGATCTAACTTAACTAAAATTTTATAGTTTGTTGTGTAACCACAAGATTATAAGAGTTTTAGAGGCAAGAATATTGTTGAGAGTTGCATGGGATGCAATTGAAAAGGGTCTCCTACCTTTGAACTCATAGAGATTTATTGTGTAACTACGAGACTGATATAAGGAATTAGGATATCAACCCCACTTAAGAAATTTGGATTGGATTTTTTGTTTACCATAGGAGAGGGTTATGGTATCTGATAAAATAGTGAGAGACACAACTAGATAGAAGACCTTATCTTATTGTGAATGTCATTATGAGTGGTCTGATTGTATATTTATTCTTGTTATGTAGATAATTTCATTATGACTTTTCACTCTCATTGTGAATCATCCTAGATAATAATAAGTTGATCGGTCCAAACTTTGTGGACTGGATGAAAAACTTACGTATTATTCTTATGCAAGAAAAGATCTTCTTTATTTTGGATACTCCCAGCCTTGATTCTATTAGGGAAGATGCTACCGAGGAGGAGAGAGCCAAATATAAAATGTGGCAGAATGATAGTACTACTATCAAGTGCATCATGTTGGCCTCCATGAGCAACGAGCTACAGAGACAACATGAGGAAATGGATCCTCAATCCATCCTCCTTAATCTTAAAAAATTACATGGAGAACAGAGCCGGACTGCCAGATATGAAATATCCAAGCAGCTTTTCTAGACAAAGATGTTTGAGAGCACACCAGTTCAAACCCATGTGCTTAAACTCATTGATTTGATCACTAGATTAAGTCAATTAGATTTTTACATGGATAGACAACTCAATCAGGATATGATATTGCAATCTCTTCAAGACTCCTTCTCTCAGTTTGTAATCAACTATCATATGAACAAGCTGGATACTTCATTGCCAGAGTTGCTTAATATGCTTAAGATAGTAGAAACCCACATCAAGGGAGAGAAGGATACTGTTCTTCTTGTAAATAAGAAGAAAATTGGAAAGAAGGATTTGAAATAAAAATTAAATCCTAAGAGTATCACCTTCAAGAAGAAGGCGGCTAAGGATGTTACCTATTTCTGCTATGGTAAACCAGGACATTAGAAAAGAAATTGCAAAAATTTTCTTGCAATCGTGAAGCATGGTGCAAGCATTGCACAAAAGGGTATGTATATGATACAAACTGCTTTATCATTAAGTCATTCAGCTAGTAATCTTTGAGTATTGGATATCGCCTATGGTTCACACATCTGTAAATCTTTACAGGGACCACAGAGAATCTGAAGGCTGAAGAAAGGTGACTTTAAGCTATTCGATGCTAATGGAGAGACCATATATGCTGAAGTTGTAGGTAGGTCCTGCTAAAGTTACCTTTCGACAGGGTTTTGAAACTAGAAGACTGCTACTATATGCCGAAACTAATTAGGAATATAATATCTATACGCTTGTTATTAAGATAAAGTTTTGAAATAAATGTAAAGGGCAATAGTTGCTTTATTATTTATTCTAATAAAATCTTTGGCATTGGTTTTATTGAAAATGGTCTTCTAGTTTTGTTTCTTAATGAAGAAACTTTTCATATTAGTATGAATATGAAAAGAAAAAGAGAGGATATCAATGAGACATATTTTTGGCATTACCGTCTTGGTCATATCAGTGAGTCAAGAATAAATAAGTTGTACAAAAATATATTTTTTTAACTCATGTGATTTTGAATCATATGAGACTTGTAAATCTTGTCTCATGAAAAAGATGACTAAGACTCCTTTTATTGGACATAGAGAAAGGGCAAACGAGTTGTTAGCTCTTATACACTCTGATATATGTGGGCTTATGATGACTATGGCTAGAGGAGGATACTCCTATTTAATCATATTTACTGATGATCTATTTACGTTTGGATATGTATTTCTTATGAAACACAAGTCCGAAGCTTTTGATAAATTTAAGGAGTATCAAAGGTTGGTCGAAAAATAAACTAAAAAAAATATTAAGATCCTTCGATCTGATTGAGGAGGAGAATACTTATCCAATGAATTTTTTGATCATCTTAAGTCTAAAGATATTCTTTTTGAATGGACTCCTCCTTACAGGTGTAGTGAGAAAAGAAAATCGTATCTTGTTAGATATGGTGTGGTCCATGATGTCCTTCACTGATCTGTCAATATCTTTCGTGGATATATCCTAAAAATTACTGCATATGTTTTAAATAGGATACCTTCTAAAGCTGTTTCTAGCACTTCATATGAGATATGGATGGATAAAAAATATGATCTTAAGCATCTTAAGATTTGGGGCTGCCTAGCTTATGTCAAAAATAATTTTGGACATAAGTTAAGTGCTAGATGTGAAAAATGTAGGTTTGCAGGTTATCCACAGGAGAGTATTGGATCCTACTTTTATGTGCCTACTAAATAAAAGGTAATTGTTAGTAGGCATGCTACTTTCTTGGAAAGAAAGTTTATCCAAAAAGGGGCTAGTGGGAGGATAGTTGGACTTTAAAAAGTTAATAATCTATAAATAAACATGGACAGTCCTTAAAAAAATCCTCAACTAGAAGTATAAAATAAAGAAGTACATCCACAATATACACCTTCTCTACGAAGATTAGAAAAAGTTCATCGTATACCTCTAAGATATGGCTTTGTTATTGGGAATGACAATGAAGCTAGTATCATTGAGAATGATGATCCACTGATATATTCGGAAGCTATCATGAATAATGACTCTGATAAATGGTTGGAAGCCATAAAATCCAAAATAGATTCCATGATGACCAACCAAGTATGGATTTTGGTTGATTTGCTTGAGGGTGCAATCCCAATAGACTATAAATAGATCTTCAAAAAGAAGATTGGAGTAGATGGCCAAGTTCAAACCTACAAGACTAGATTGGTGGTAAAAAATTTCAAACAAAGATAAGAAACTGACTATGATGAAACCTTCTTACCAGTGGCTATGCTCAAATCTATCAGGATTTTGCTTACAATAGCTACATACTATGACTATGAAATCTGATAGATGGATGTCAAGATTGTTTTTCTCAATTATAATCTTAAGAAAGAAATCTACATGATACAATCAGAGGGATTTATCTCAAGTGGAAGAGCAAATCAAGTATGTAAGCTAAAAAAATCTATTTATGGATTAAAGCAGGTATCGAAGAGTTGGAACATCCACTTTGATATTACTGCCAAATAGTTTGGCTTCATCGAAAAATATAGATGAACCTTGTGTGTATAAGAAGATAAGTGGGAGTGCCATTGTCTTCTTAGTTCTTTATATCGATGATATATTACTAATTGAGAATGATGTCCTAATGCTTCAATCGATCAAAACTTGACTATCAAATCAATTTTCCATAAAAGATTTGGGAGAAGCATCCTATATACTTGATATTAAGATCTATAGAGATAGATCTAAAAGGATGTTAGGCTTATCCCAGTCTAGGCACATAGACCTAGTATTAAAGAGATTCAACATTAAGGTAAGTAAAAGAGGTTACTTGCCAATGAGTCAAGGTATACGTCTCTCTAAGAAAATATCTCCTAAGACACAAGAAGAGAGAGAAAGGATGAATTATATCCCTTATGCTTCGACAGTAGGGTCAATCATGCATGCCATACTATGTACCAGACCTGATGTGGCTTATGCTTTAGGCATAGCCAGTAGATTTCAAGATAATTCAGGTGAAGAACACTGGAAAGCTATGAAAAATATTTTTAAGTACCTGAGAAAGACTAAAGATATTTTTTTAATTGATCAAAGATCAGAGCTAAAACAAAAAAGATATATCGATTTTAGTTTTCAGTCTGATCCAGATGGTAGCAAATTAATATTTAAATATATCTTTATTATAAATAGAGGAGTAGTGAGTTGGAAGAGTTTCAAATAGCAGACTGTAGCTGACTCAACCACTGAGGCAAGTACATTGCTGCTAGTGAAGCCACCAAGATAACTGTCTGGATGAAGAAATTCATAATTGAGTTAGGAGTGGTTCCTGAAATTGAACGACCAGTACCACTTTATTGTGATAACATTGGAGCCATTGTTCAAACAAAGGAGCCGAGATCTCACCACAGATCCAAGCACATCCTCAAATGCTATCACCTCATTCGAGAGATTATCGAGAGACAAGATGTATCTATTGAATGGGTTGAAACAAAGAACAATATAGCAGATCCATTCACTAAAATCTTACCATTGTAGCTATTTGATTGCCATCTTGATAATATGGGTTTAAAATATAGGGGCAATTGACTTTATTGCAAGTGGGAGAATGAAAGATAGGTGCCTTAAAGCCAATCGAATTTGTATGTTGATGGTACTTATCTTTGTAAAACCTCAACTAATGTATTGACATTTATATATTAATAAAGATATTTTTACATTCATCATTTTTAGCTGTATCTTTCTATATTTAAAAGATAATGATGTACCCCATAGATTAGGATAATAGTTTTGGGGTCATGAAGTGGTCATGCTTATAAGATTTGAAACCCTAAAATCTTAATCTAAAATCATTCCTAGTCATAGGAGCATTGAGTTAGGGATCAATGTTTCAGATAGACTGGCATATCCTATATATGCTCAAAAGAGAGGGTGGCTAATCTTATAAGTCACTTGTGTGAGATACTAATACAAAGATGTGGGTACTCATTAGGTAATGAGTTCACTGAATTGACCTACTAAAAGAGAACTTCTTATGGTAGCCTTACATATATGTCAAAAGAAGGTTCTCTAAGTGAGAGTTGTGCAACTAGTCCTTAGACCTGAGACCACCATAAAATCTTATTCACATGAACCCATATTTTAGTTCATACTCACTCATGACTAAGTCTTGAATGGGGTGTTTCAGATATGGTGGATTGTGTATGAAGGTTGTGAGTTTGGTCAACAAAGAATCGATCACTCCTGATAAGAGGAGTTGTCATCCTAAGCTATCTCATCAAATGATGACTCAAAAAGTCTTTGATTAAAGCACAAAAAGATTAGAAATAGTTTCTAATACTTCTTTAATCAAGTCTTCTTTAGCAAAATAAGATCCACATGGATAAGTGTTAGGGTTTGACATAATTTCATACCCATCACTTATTCGGGATGAAGGTTGATCGAAGGATTGAATTGCATGATAACTTGCCACTGAAGGATATTTTTAAAATTTTTATTAAATTTTATATTTTTTGGGTAGGCATGATATATTGCTAGACGTCAATCTTGTTTTGTAGATTTTTATGAATTAAAAAGTTTAATTCATGAGTCAATAAGAAAGAATTCTAATTGGACAACTTTGGTTGGCATGTGGTTTGACTTAATTGATTGGATCGGCTCTAATTTAACTTGATCAACATATATCTAGACCTACTGTCAGCTAGATGTAAAACCCAATGGGTCACACACATCAAAGAATTGATCAAAATATTAATTAAATTCATTTTATGGATCAATAGAACCTAATTGAGTGGCTAATTGATAAGCTAGCAGTTATAGGCTAACACTTGCTCCTAGCCAAATTATATTTGGCTTAAACCTTGTTTAATTGGGCTTACCTATTTATATAGAACCCTGAATAGATTGAGCCTTATCAGATGGGTATTAGTTTGGGCATTGAAAACTTTATCCATGCCCCTTGGAAAGAGTCCAAGTGGGCATGGACTCTAGGCATACGTGCGGTTATGCGATGATATTTAATGGTGTGCAAAAGGACTGAGAGTCCTTCTGTATATTAAATACCTATTTTATTTGGTTTCTAGATGGATAAAGAAGCCATTTAGATGCCTCTTAAATTTTCATAAGATCAGAATTAAATCTGAATTGATATGGAAATATTTTTTGGATGCTAAGCTATGGAAGGATGCGATAAAAAATTTTATCGATCTTGTTTTGATCGATTAAGACTTTTTAAGTATTTTTTTTATCTAAAACTAAGACTTATGTGGAGCCCTCTCAGCCCTCTATCTAGGTGGCACAAACTTTAAAGTGTGCCATGGCTAGATGTTGGCATATAATCGCTTCATATTTTCTTCTATTTTGAACATATAGGGATTTGGACAGTATGGCTCTTTGGTAGAGGTAATAGGAGTATTGGATGGTCAGTTTTGTCCTTTCTTTTATACTAAGTAGTTTTATTTAGTTTTGTATATTTTACTTTGTTTACTGCATTATTCTTAGTTAAAATTTTATTTCTTTTTGTTAGTAGTCTTTTTCATTTTTGGCTTGCTCTACTCTTACTTATTTTATTTACTGCAACTAGTTAGCAGTTTGTTGGTTTGCTTTGTATTTACTTAGTTTAGTTTACTTACTGCAGATAGTTAATAGTTAGTTTGTTCATCCTGTTAATCTTATTTACTATAGTTAGTCATAGTTTAGTCAGATGGTTGATTAACGATTATGAATCGCTATTGGGTCTAATCGTCAATATGATTGATGATTGATCCAATGCAAAAATTATAAAAAAGTAATTCACTAAGAGTTAGTGAGTTGTAGGAGGATTAATTATCAATTGAATTGCTAATTGGTTCAATCTGATTGAGCAATAGGGTTAAGATCAAGTCTAATTGAATTAGATTCAATTTGACTTGCTTTGGATTTGATTAGATTAAGTCTAATTGAGTTATGAGATAATTCAATAGTAAAGGAGATCAATTTCTAATATGATTAGGACTTGGGTTCAACTAATTTTTTAATTAGATTAGGATCTTATTGAGGAGATTGGATTTCTAATTGGATTAAGATTAGACCTCTCCTTGGGTGCAACCAAATAAGATTTGGTTAGAGTCTTAATGAAGCACCTTGAGAGTCCCATTGGACTGGGACTTTCTCTCCCTAGCGCCCCATATTGCCGCACCCAACATATCCATGTGCTCCATCAAAGCCACGTGGAAACTCTTCATGCAAATTCTGATTTTGCATGAAGAAAGTCACGCCAAACCCCCTTCTCATTGCCCCTCATGGATAAAAATAGGTTGTTTGAATTCAATCCTTATCTTGATGGAGTTTGATCTCATCTAAACTCTCTTGGATGCCAAGATTAATAGGGGCTATTTTTGGGCGTGTGAGAAGCATCTCATTTGATTTTTTATGGTAAAAATCAAATGAGAGGGATGTGGAATACTTCTCTTGGCCGTGAGAGTTCATAAGGAGTTCCTCCTTGGGTGTTGGGTTTTGGGAAGAGAGAAAAAAAAAGAGAGAAAGAGTTTCTCCCATCTTCTTCTTCCACCGCTTCTTCCTCATCTTCTTCATCTTCGATGGGGTCAGAGATATTTGAAGAAGATCTTCACTCAACCATTAGGAGGCGATTCTGCAATGGTGCTAGTACTTCAGAGAGATCAAGGAACCTCTGATCAGATTAAGGCCTCATGTGGATATCTGTAGAGATCGGATGCTTGTGCGGCTCAAGAAACCAAGACATCCATGATCATCAACTGTGGTGTAGATCAACCCATGCAAAGATATGGAGATCGGATCTCCTTTCGGTAGATTAGAGATCTTAGATCAGATTTTAGATACATGATTATGTTTCTATCATAGATCCATTTGTAGGTGATTTAGTAGATTTGATTTGATGCATGTTTAGGTTAAAAATATTTTAATCTAGGGTTACTTTCACTACTTAATTCAAAAATATTTTAAAATTATATGTATGAAACCATCTAATTCAACATTATCTACCTGACCTGATCTGAGATGGGTATACATATGGGGTTTTTAATTGGGGGCTTGGTATGGATATTGGCCAATTTGATCTATATTGACCTATTGCCATTCTTAGGTGGTCTTGAACTTGGCCGCTAGTCTTAATATGAATGTGTCCTATCTAATGTTAGTGATTGGATTCCCAAACTACCCTCCTGCACTGATTGGCACACAACATCCCACGCTAATAGGTGAATCCTCCTGGAAGAGTTTGAAACACACCAAAGAAAGTTCCTAATCAATTGCTATACCTTATCGAGTACTCTGTGAAGCAAGGAGTTTATCATCAGATAAGTAGGCATTGAGCACACCATCGATTTAACCAACATAATTTTGCCTATCATAGACAAGACTTTCCACATCCACCCCTCCAACCTATCCTGCATTGTCTACATCAGTGAATAACCCTCCAATCTCCTACTTCTCCTCCCCATTATTGGCACACCCAAATAAATTCAAGGGCCATCACTTTCTTCCACCTCAAAGTACCCCTTGATCTGATGCTTCAGATGACCATCCATCTCTAGGTTGTACTTGATAGCAGATTTTTGGGCATTAACCCTTTGGCCTAACATAAGACAATAGTCCAAAATAGTCTGACGAAGCATAGTGGCATTGGACATAGTAGCCTTAGCCACTAGCAAGCAATTGTCTATGACTAGGTATACACTCAAGGCCTGGTGGGTTCCCCCATCCTTTACCAGTTTGCAAAGAGCATCGTATGAAAAGGTATGGAGATAAGGGTAACCCTGTTGAAGGCTAATGTTGGTGTGAAAGAACTCAATCAACATGCTATTGATTAGTAGAGCAAAGGAGGGCCTCTTGATACAACTTCTAATCCATTTAATCCAATCATTAAGAAATCCCATTTGCATGGGGAGATAATAGAAAAACTCCCATATGATCTAGTCATAAGCATGCTTCATAGCCATCTTGATTATCATCTGGGTTCTAGATTTACAGGCTCACATCAGATCATGCATCATCTCGTGGGAACAATCATTACATTGTCAGAAATATGCCACCCTTTGATGAAGGCTCCTTGCTTCAGCTTCCCCAGAATGGGTTGCAGTCTATGAATAAGAATCTTGACAATGATCTTGTATAGAGTAGTACAGAGGCTAGTTGGTCTAAAATAGGACAGCTCCATAGCATATGGTCTCTTTGGAATCAAGGCAACATAGGTGGCCTTCCAGTTAGGTGGCATGGTATTTGAGATGAAGAACTACCTCACTACTAAGTACACCACCTTTTGGATGATACTCCAGTACCACTTGAAGAATACTTGAGGAAAGCCATTGAGCTCTAGAGCTTTGTTGTCAGCCATTGAACAAATTGCTTGTAAGAACCAGATCTAGGGTTTCAGGGTTAGATCTTGAAACTTTTTCAAGATCAGGCAGTGGAAGACTAAAATAAATCAAAATTTATCTTATGAAACTAGAGAATCTCTAGATCTAAGATCCTATTACATGATTATAACATGACATTAAATCAAAAATTAAAATATAAAGAGCAAGAACTACATGTTGATCATATCAACATGTTTCTATACTACATCTAATGTATGTAAATATAATAGATTAGATCTATTACCTTGCAAGTTAGACATTCTAACTTTGCTGATCCGGGCTTGAGGATGATGTTGTGAGTTGCACATGCATCCGACCTCTAGGAGTCATCCACACGAATCCACGAATCACAATCAGAAGTCTTGGTCCAGAAAATCAGCACAGTATGCTAGTGCTGTGCTGATCCTTCTTCGATGGTCGATCAGATGCTTTCTTCTTCTTGATTTGAATTCTTCAAAGATGAAAAGTAGGAGAAGGAGTTTTGAATGTGAGATACTATTAGAAAACTCACAAATAGAAGAAGGAGAGAGGTGAACTCAGCAACCTTAGAAGAAGACTCTCTTCTTCTTCTCTTTGCTCTAACCCATACACCTAGTTTTGTGTCTATTATATCTCTATGCTCCAAAACTCTTTCTCCCTAATTTTTATTCACCTCAAATATATCTCAATGATCTATAATCCATAAAAATTTCAAGAAAAAATTCATCTTAAATAAAGAGATATGAAGAATCCTTGTCTAGGTCAAATACCTAGTCAAAGAAAATCCAAATAGGACAAGACAAGTGGTGCCCAACTCTTTGGTGCCCCCTCCTTCTTTTTCTACCATGGAATACCAAAAAAGGGTGCACAATATGTTCCATAAAAGTCATAAAAATCTCAAAAAAAATTTGGGTAAAATCAGTGCCATAAAGAAAGAGTTTTGGTTTTCTAAAATTCTATCTCATAGAATTTGAAATCCAAACTAATTCCTACTTTGACTTGATCCACAACCACATTCCATGTAAGAGAGAAAGAGTAGAAAGCTTTGGGCATGCATGAAAGCCTGGGAGAGAAGGTTTTGTTACACAAAATAAGAGAGAGTGGGCATGTGGGGCTAAGGTGGCGCAAGGTGGAATCCTAGTCTTACTAGGATTCAATCTATGACTTGTTCAAATTTGATTTCTCAAACCAAATCAAACCAAAACCAAATCAATCCAATTAAAATAGACCTTAACCCAATTAAAAACCTAATTTAATCATATTAAATTAGATTTAAATCTAATTTAATTTTTTAATCAAATTAAAAATTTGGTTGACCCAAGTCCTAATTGAACTAGGACTAGTTTTTTCTTGCACTTAGCTTATCCAATAAATCAATTGAACCTGATCCAATCAAGCCCAAACTAAATTTAATTAAATTATATTCAATTAGACTTAATCTCAGCCTATTAGCTTAATCAAATTAAGCCAATTAACAAATAAATTGCTAATCGATCCTCCTGCAACACTTGCACTAGGTTAAATGTCAATCGTATTGATCGTTTAATCCTAGAACGATTCTTCATCGTTGATCAACCATCCGATTGGATCATGAACTCTAATGTGTGTGACCTCATAGATCTGAACGTAAGTTGGTAGCATAGAAATAAATTTTTATACCAATCAAAGTGACCATCTAGCAATGGTACCCGACGGTCGGATAGGTCGAATGTGTAGAACAATATCCTTAGAACCCATGCGGATATAGTTTTCATATAATTCATCCCCTTGACCAAAATACTCATAGGACACCTCAGAGTTCAACTGTCAACTCAAATCAGGTTGTCCACATTGTATTTCAAAATATCAAATCCATCTGAAGGATTATCCTGGCCAAGATTTTGCTAAATTGAAATACAGCGACTCATTCTTCCCAACTCTTGGAGTGGTCAATCCCATCTTGATCACACTCTGACTTTGTAAGTATTTGACTGTGCCCAAAAGCCTTCCATCACTGAATTAGAAATTCAGTTAGTCCAGTACCAAAGCACAGTGAGTTGCTTGCAAGACACTGAAGTGATCTCAGGTCTAAGGGACACTTATACCTATATCCCATCAGAGACATTCTCGACAGCAGAATGCTCTAGAGTTGGTCACGTTCAATGATGATGTACCCTTACATCTCATCTGTATACCATTCTTGTATCTTCACACTCCTTGGTTAAGAGGACAACCAATCCATATGGCCTACAGCATCCTATGCTCGATAGAAACTGTCATCCTTATTAACAGCCCATCATTTGGTCGTGAATAGTTTTAAGGACTAATCGATAAATCTTCACTTTATCGAACCTAAATAGTCCTAAGGACTTCATCACAACAATGGAGTTCATTAGAAGATAAAAACTTATGATAAAAATATCAAAAATATATTTTATTTATTAATAAATCAATTACAATACAAGGTTGCTCAACCATCAATAGATTGACGATTGACTTTTGGAACATATTTCCTAACATTACTTCCTCAATCTCCTTGTCTATCACCTACCTCAATAACAAGGAATTCTGATGGGTCGAGACATTAGTCCTAGGAGCGGCATCTTAAGGTTTGCTGATCCGCACCAAATACCCACCATCTAGATTTGAATAAAAAGAGCTGCCCTCTCCTAATAGTCTCATCACCCTTTGACAACTCACCACCTCTATCCATAAGCATTCTGATCCAATTGTAGTACAAATTGAGGGACCTAAAGAACTAGTTTCTAGCCAAAATTTTACTGGTATGTTGTTAATGAAAGGAGAAACTCATGGACCAAATATATATCTACCTTTGATTTTTGCTGATGAAAAGTCAAATCTAGCTCAAAATAAATAAAATTAGATCAAGATTAACTATCTAGGCCTAAAATTGAAGAAGGTTAGTGGATTGTAAAAGAGCACAATTAGTTGGAAGTGGAAATGGTGTTAAAGTGAAGTGGATTTTATATATAGCTAAGGTTTGGCCTAAATATAAAGGTTGGATCTAAGGATAGAAATGTGATTAGGTGTATGAGATCACTTAAGCCAAGAAGTCCATCAAGGGATTCTGAGGGTGGATAAACTAGCTTCTTATAAGTTATTCTTTTTGGAAAGGGTGAGCATGAGCTCCTTTGTTTTGCCAAGAAGCCAAGGGAAGAGAAAAAGGGAAGAAGAAAAAGAAAAAGAAAAAGAAAGGAAAAGAGAGAGAGAGAGAGAAAGAGAGAAGTTCTATTTCTCTTTTCTCTTCTTCTCTCTTCACCGCCTACTCTCTCTAGTTTCACTTTCTACATAATTTCTCTCTCAACTAGGGTTTGCTATATACAAGAAAAGGATCATTGATCCAAGGAATAATTTTAATGATTACAAAATATTAACGTATAAAAATTAATCTAACATCTTTGAAGTTTGTCTTAAGAATATTTTTGTAGGAAGACAATACTTTTAGTAAGCCTTGGAATCACTTGGGATGTATTTAAGCCAAGAAAAATCAAATCTAGAGTTGAATTAAATGAGAAAAGGCAAATTGAGAAAGTTGAGTTGATTCATGGCTTAAAAGAGTCAACTCTGGCACATTCTAGCACTGGCATGCATGACTGGCATACCTACGAGTCAACTCATGGATGTCTTGAGTCGATTCTCTCAATGGCACAAAAGATTGAACATTAGCACATTCTTAAAGAGTCGACTCATGGACTTAGCAAGTCAACTCATGGACATGAATGAGTTGACTCCTCTTCGCTGAGTTGACTCACTTAGAAAAAAATAGAAAGATAGATTTTGAAAACCTAAGATCGATTCAACTCTTGGACCTTCACGAGTCGACTCTTGGAGCTTCACGAGTTGACTCTTCAGTCTATGAGTCAATTCCTAAGCTTCGACAGTTCAAATGGCTAGTTTTGCAGGAGATCTTGTTTCATCCATAATTTTTTTAAATGGCTAGTTTTCACTTCTGATGATAAAAAATGGATGGAATTGAGTTCAAGGTATACAAAACTTGATAGAAATTGAATGAAGACTTACGAGAAACCAAGTGAATACAAGAGAGAATAACTTTCAAAAAAAAGGAGCCCATTTTTAGTATTTACTGCATTCAAGAGAGTTCAACCACATTCCAACCAATTCTTCTTGATTCTTATGAGAAAAATCAAGAAGAAAAGAATGAACATTAAGTACAAGCATTCAAGTCTTCTTCGAGCAAGCTTCATCGACAACAATCAGCTCATTTGAGGAGCTTTTCTTCTATTATAAAGTTTCTTTATTCTGAGTTTTCTGTAACAAGTTTTAGAGGGTTTCAAACTTGGAGAAAGATTTAATCGAAACATATAAATTAGATTGTGAGCCTTGGATAAAGACTTGTATATATTTTGATTGGTTGATCTAAATTAAAATCAATTATGTTGTTTGTGAGCCTGATAAAATAAACTTGCTGTATTTTTTGAGAATATAGTGAAATTCTCAAGTAGGAACTTAATAAGTGGACGTAGGTGCTTGGAGTGCACCAAACCACAATAAAAATTTATTAAATTTGTGTGTGTGGCTATTTTTTTTTCCATTTACATTTCATTTAGCTTGCTAAGTAGTTTTGCAAAGTAGCATATACTTATTTAAATTTTTGAAAATCCAATTCACCTTCCTTTTAGGTTGTCTAGTTGGGCAACAAGTGCTATTAGAGCTTATTTCTTAGCTAGAATTTGATCTAATGATAAAAAAAAAAGATTAAGGCAACTCAATTGGGTGCTTCACTTACCAAAAGATAATACACTAATAGGTCACCGCTTTTCAATAGATCTAATTACACTTATTAAAAAGTACACATGCGTATTTTTATTCAAACTCTTGATTATGACTAATGAAGTATCATAATTAGTGGCCTGCACACACCCACCATCATTATCGATGGCGTTGACACTTCCAAGTTGGAAAAGGATTGAGATAAAGTAGATAAAAAATTAGTCCAGTTAAATGCCAAGGCAAATGAATGTCTTGTATTGTATCTTGGTGTTGAGAATTATGTTCTAAAATCAATCATGTGATGATTGAGTTCATCTTTGTATATAAATTATTAATTATTGAATAAAAATTATTTTGATATTTTTTATCATAAAGTAACATCTTTCTTGAACTCTTGTGTTGTGATGAAGTCCTTAGAACTATGCTAGTGTACCATAAAGAGAGGATTTATCGTATAGTTCTTAAAATATTTACGATCAAATGATACGTCATTACAGGATGATGATGTTTATCAAGTGAAGGTCGTTGTGTGCCATATGGATTATTGTTCTCTTAACCAAAGAGTGTGATGATACTGGTATGGCATACAGGTGAGATATAGGGATACATCATCACTGAACAAGTGACTCACCTGCTGAGCATTCTGCTGTCAAGAGCTGCTTGTGAAACATATGGATATAAGTGTCTTTCAAATCTGAGATCATCATAGTGACTTGCAAGAACTCATTATGCTTTGGTGTCAGACTATCTGAATTTCTAATACAGTGACAGAAAGCTACTGGGTACAGTCAAATACTTACGAAGTCTGTGTGTGGATCAAGATGGGATTGACCCCTTTGAATTATTGGAGTTGATATATCGTTGTATTTTAATTTAGCAAAATCTTGATCAGGATAATTTATTAGATAGATTTGAAAGGTTGAAATACAATGTGGATGAAGCAATCTCGGTTGACAGTTAACCTGAGACCATTCTAGGGCATTCAGGGTCGAAAAGATGAATTATGCAGTAACCATGTATATGGATTTTGAAATATTTTTTTGTGATAATTTGATTAGTGTAAGAATTGATTCTTATGCTACCGACTTAGTGTTTGAACCTATGGAGTCACGCACACAAGTCAGACAAAGTAGAAAGGAATTGACCTATGTTTATATATCCAATTTGAAAGTACTTGACTTGATTGAATATATAAGCTAACTTGATTGAGATTTAAGTTATGGGTCAAATGGGATTGAAGAGTTGACTATGTCTAGCTAGCACTATGCATGAGATTTAGATTCGATTCTGAGGATGAACAGTTTCTGATCTATGATCCATGGAGCATATGAGATATTGAATTTAGATATTAATTAATTTCAGATTAGATCTGAATTAATTATACTTAATTGGGTCTAAAATTTAAGTTAGATTTGATATAAAAGTCTTAAACAGTTTGAGATTGATAGCCTTTCAAAATTATTTCGAATCAGCTTCGAATTGGAATCGAATCGGACCAATTTTGATGAGATATGAGAATTTTTACTTACACTGAGATTCTTCTCTCATGTGGACCGACCAACACCTATAATGGTGCTGGTTTGGGGCATCCCATGTGGGTGAGGGAGTGGGTGCAAATTGGTTGTTATAAGAGATGGCAATTCTATCTCATGTAGGAATCCTTTTTTCATGAGTATTAGACTAATTCAAATCAGATTTAAGTTAGAACTCCTATACTTATTAGATAATAGAAATCATCTATAAATAGAGAGGGTCTCTACCTATAGAAGTATAGCAATTAAATCAGATTGAGAGAAGAGAGAAAGAGAGAGAGAGTTCCTTTCTTCTCCTTGGCCTTTCCTCTTGTTGCCGCCCCTTCTCCCTTGGGTGTGGGCTCTCTTCGGATATCCCACCTACTGATGTGAGATATCACATTAGTACATCTCCTCCCTCATTTGATTGAGTTGCAAAGCTGATTGGATCGAAATTCATCCTGCTTTCTTGTGGCGTCTGGTGTGCATGCGAAGTAGAGGGTCTGCACATCCAAGCCTCCGTGAACGTTTATATCAGATTAATTAAGATTTGATCTTTGGTTCTACTAATAATAAGGTAAAGATTTGATCTTTATTTATGTAGATTAATAAAAAAAATTTTAGATACAACCTGAGCCTTCCGAAGAGAAACAGTTTTTCTTCCCTTCAACTGGTATCAGAGCAGGTCTGAAATATTTGCATGCACAACTAGATTTTTTGAGATTAATTACATAAGATGTAATTGAGATTTTTTGTGAGATATTAAATCTGATTTAATCTATTTATACAAAATTTTTGATCTAATATTGATTGGATTAGATGAGCCTAATCAATGGTTGGTCAAGGTTGTTATAAGTTTGTTATAACAGAATTTTACTATTACTGAATTTTTGATGGAATAATAATATGAATTAAAATCTATTTTAAATTTATTTTAATAAAATTTTAATATTATTATTATTTTCATGAAGTGAAGTTTATTTCAGATCTAAATTGAATCTGTTTCGATGAATATTTAGATCTGAATCATATCGAAATTCAGTACTGCATGAAAATAAATTTTATCAAAAATTTATTTTTTATGCATTCATATTTGTATCTAATTAATTTTATATATGATATCAAATCTAAAATTAATATTTTATAATTAGTATAAGATATATTTCAGATTTGATATAATATATATGATATATTAAATCTAATTAGATTAGATGAAGAACATAATTGATAAGATCAAGGATATGCTCATGACATAAAATTATTTTATCAATAATTATATGTTGATGTAATTATGTATGAAATTAGATTTTAGATCTGAGTAGCCTAGTACTCAGATTGATGAGATCACTAGATCGTCCTGTCATAGGAGATTGAAGAGATTAATCTCTCTTTTACCTATTTGATGGGTTCTCTTATGATGTGTAGAGATGTCATTGTGATCCGATTTTATGAAAAAAAAAATTTATATATTATTTTGATCTTAAATATATTTAGATTAGATCTAAAATAATTTATAATTCATTACAATAGGATAAAATTTAGATATAAAATTATTTTAGATCTGAATTGTATGTTACATAAGATATAATTGGTATTGAACTAAAAATTATCATGATGCATGAGATGTATGTATGAAGTTTAGATCATACCTATATATATTTAATTATTAAATATACTATAAAATTTTTTTTTCATATATTGAAACATATGGTATGCTTCATCTGAAACCCTTGTAGAATAGTTCTACAGACTCAAACACACGTTTCACATATTTAATTTTGAATTAAGTTTTGAATGATCTAGATTTGAGAATTAAAGATTATTAAGACACCACATAAAATGATGGGCAAAGGGTTAGCATGAATCAAGTCCTTCTAATGGGTTAGACCTAGGGTTAAAAATACATATGGACCATATAGAGAAATTGATTAAATCTAATCAAGTGTTGAATTAGATCAGGTCAGTATTTCTCTAAGTCAATTTCCATAGTTGAAGTTTGATCAAGTCCATATAGTTGACCCTAATAAATGAACCATGATCATGGCTCCATGGTTGAGCTTGAATCTTCTGGTATGCTAAATCGAAACTAATTAACCAGTAGGTGTCTAAGTTTGGCAGATTCGATCAAGTAATTTTTAATTGGGAGCTATTCACCTAGATGCATCTACGGTGAGTTAAGGGCATGTCCCTCCCACTGATCTCACTTATCTGGCCAACATGGTAGATTATGTTTTAATTAGGTTGTTAGTCAATTTATGCAGACCCATGCCATTAAGGTGAATCAATGTGACTGATTTAGGTATCTTTATACCAGCTTGTATCTAATCCTTTATATGACTTGGTGAAGTTAGTGAGATGATTTATAGCTTGCAGGTCGACTTCTTCTCTTATTCTCAGATCAATAAAATTAAATCCTCTAAATTATTAAGTCCATAAAGTGATAAAGTTATGAGATAACTTGATCATTGCCTCCTATTAAGGTGCATGATAATGAGTCCAATATTTCAAATAGGCATTGGAGGCGCCACACGTTTGGTGTTTATTTTGTATTGAAATCGTTATTCTTCATATGACCATCATGATGTACATTCAGATTAATGCTCAAGTTGGTTGAGCCACACTCGGGCCTGGATATCTGTTTGTTGGATGCAGTTGGTGTGTCATGTTAATGGTTGGATCTAACTAAGATTTTCAGTAGAGGTGCCACATGCCTGCTAAAGGGATGCTTGGGGCAAAATCCAATTGCTAGAAGTTGTTTGGAGAAATAATTGGTTATGAACCTACCCATAGATGCATTAGGATTGGTCGAGCCACACTCAAGCCCGAATGCAGTCTGTGTGGATTCTAGTACTCGCTAAAGAATTAGCATAATTTTTTGAATTGGAGGTAGAGACTACCAATTCGTAAAAATAGTGAGAGGACCTTTAGACTAAAGAACATATCTTCAGGATTAAAAATAATTCATATACTAATAAGCTAATATTTTTTCTTTCAATTATGGCTAACACACTATCTCTCCATACACTATTAGATAGCGACAAGCTCATCGGATCCAACTTCGATAGCTGGTATCGAAAGTTGAAGATCGTCTTGGAGCATGAGAGGATTTTATATATCCTTACGGATGAGGCTCCTGAAGAACCTATCGTCAATGCTCCTCGTGCCATGAGAGATACTTACATGAAGTGGCTTAATGACCGCATGACTGTGCGTTATGCGATGAGGGTAGCTATGAACAACAAATTTAGTTGTAAGTTCGAGGATGTACAGTCAGAGGAGATCATTCAAATATTGAATGGATCCTTTGGCACCCCCGAGGATGTGGAGAGACACAAAATCTCCTGCACAGTGTTCAGTGCCCAAATATGAGAGGAGACTTCAGTCACCGATCATGTATTGTACATGATTAAGCAGATTGAATGTCTTAGTAAATTTGACTTTCTGTTGCATGAACAGTTAGATACAGATGCTATCTTCAATTTGCTATCGAAATCCTACCTACCCTTTCTCAATCATTATAGAATGATGAAGCCTATAGTAAACTACCATGGTTTGTTAGGGTTACTGCAGACTTTTGAGAAAGATCACCAGCTCCAGAAGGAGCCAGTAAATTTACTAGGAGGTTCATCTGCAGGGCGTCGATCCTCTAAGAGAGGAAAGAAGAAAAAGATGCAAAAATCTCATACCACTGATCTTAAGCAGAGCAAACCGTCAAAAGTTGACAAGAGCCAGACAGAGTGCTTCTTCTACAAGAAGTTGGGTCATTAAAAAAGAAATTATCCTACTTATATAACCACTCTTAACCCAAACAGGCCTAAAAACAAGAGAAAAAAGTAAGCGATTGCTTCACAAGGTACTTATATGATAACATCTTATAATTTCTCTATTTGTTTTACTACTACCTGCGTATTGAATATCGAAAGTCCTATTACTATATGCAATTCATTATAGGGACTACAGGTAAGTAGAAAGTTTTGAGAGAGTGAGCGGTTCCTTAACATTGGAGATGGAAGTCTTGTTCTAGTTTTGGTCTTGAAAACTTTATAGCTAGTCTTCGAGTCCAGTAGTGTTATATTAGATGATTATTATTATTATCCCTCCTTTATAATGAATATAATCTCTATAGGCCTTTTGATCAAATTTGGTTACAAGTTTATAATAAAAGATGATTTTTGTGATATCATTATGAATGATACTATAATTATGTATGGACAATTAAAATATGGCATATACATAATATCACGATCTGTTAGTATAATGTACACAACCAACAAATACCCTAAATTAGATAATATCAGTGAATCTTACCTTTGGCATTGTAGGCTTGGTCATGTGAACAAGAGTAGGATTGATAGGTTGATCAAGGAACGTATCCTTGAGATAGATGATTGTGAATCATGGCCTACCTACAAATCCTGTCTACTTGGTAAGATGACTAAGTCACCTTTTAAAAGAAAAGGTGAAAGAGCCAGCGATGTCCTAGGTTTAATACATACTGATGTATATGGACCTATAAATATAAGTGTTAGAAGAGGATACTTTTACTTCATTACATTTACAGATGACCTATTAAGGTATGGGTATGCCTATCTTATGAAGCATAAGTCAGAATCATTTGAAATATTTCAAATGATTCTGTACTGAAGTAGAGAAATAAATTGAAAAGAATATTAAGATCCTTCGGTCAAATCGAGAAGGTGAATATCTCACCAGTGAGTCTTGACATATCTGGAAGAGAATGAAATTCTCTCATAGTGGACCCCTCCTGGAACCCCACAACATAACGGGATATCGGAGAGGATGAATCAAATCTTGTTAGATATGATCTGATCCATGATGGACTTTACGAGTCTGCCAATCTTCTTTTGAGGATATGCTCTAGAAACTGCCTGCTATATTTTGAATAAGGTGCCGAGCAAGTCTGTCGATAAAACTTCATATGAGATATGGACTGGGCATAAGTCGGTGCTCTCACATGTTAGGATCTGGGGGTATCCAGTTTATGTCAAGCATTTAAAGATAGATAAGCTTGGATTGTAGTCTACAAATGCTTGTTCGTAGGGTACCCAAAGAAAACTAAAGGATATTACTTTTACTTTGCTGCAGAACAAAAGATGTTTGTCAGCAGTCGGACAGTTTTTTTGGAAAAGAAGTTCCTTGGTGAAGGAGCAAATACCTATAAAATTGAACTTGATGAAGTTTATGAGGTGGAAGGACCGATACACACAGAATTAGATTTGATGGTGAATCGAATCCGGAGCCAGTAAAGGTGCCATTGAGGAGATCCACTAGAGTATCATGTCAGTCAGATAGATACTATGATTTTTTGGTTTGGAATAGTGATCCCATCAAACTTGATGAGAATGATGAGGATCCGATCATCTATATGGAGGCCATGCAAAGGTCCGACTCTTAGAAATAGCTTGAGGCCATGAAATGCAAGATGGAGTCCATGGAGATCAATGGTGTATGGATACTAGTTGATCCATCCGAAGAGATAAAATTCATAGGGTGTAAATAGATTTTTAAGAGAAAAAGAGAAGCAGATGTGAAGGTAGAGACCTATAAAGCCCATCTAGTTATCAAGGGTTGCTGTTAGTATTATGGTATTGAATATGATGAGATGTTCTCTCCTGTGGCAATGCTCAAGTCCATCCAAATTATGCTTGTTATCGCTATACACTTAGATTATGAGATCTAACAGATGGATGTCAAAATCGCTTTCCTCAATAGAGACCTAGAGGAAGAGGTGTATAGGATACAACCTGAAGGGTTCACATTTATAGTGAGTCGAAAGATCTTGAAACTTTTTTCAAAATCATGAAAGAACCAGATCTAAGGTTTCAGGGTTAGATCTTGAAACTTTTTCAAGATCAGGCAGCAGAAGAGTAAAATAAATCAAAATTTATCTTATAAAATTAGAGAATCCCTAGATCTAAGATCCTATTACATGATTATTACATGATATTAAATCAAAAATTAAAATATAAAGAGCAAGAACTACATGTTGATCATATCAACATGTTTCTATACTACATCTAATGTATGTAAAATATAATAGATCAGATCTATTACCTTGCAAGTTAGACATTCTAATTTTGCTGATCCAAGCTTGAGGATGATGTTGCAAGCCACACATGCGTCTGACCTCTAGGAGTCATCCACACGAGCCCACGAATCACGATCAGAAGTCCTGGTCTAAGAAATCAGCACAGTATGCTAGTACTGTGCTGATCCTTCTTCGATGATCGATCAAATATCTCTTTCTTCTTGATTTGGACTCTTTCAAAGATGAGAAGTAGAAGAAGGAGTTTTATATGTGAGGCACTCTTAGAAAACTCATAGATGGAGGAAGAAAAGCAGTGAACTCAGCAACCCTAGAAGAAGACCCTCTTCTTCTTCTCTTTACTCTCACCTAGACACCTAGTTTTGTGTCTGTTATATCTCCATGCTCCAACACTCTTTTTCTCTAATTTTTACATGCCCCAAAGGTCTCTCAATGCTATATAATTCACAAAAATTTTATAAAGAAATTCATCTTAAATAAAGAGATATGAAGAATCTTTGTCTAGGTCAAATACCTAGTCAAAAAAAATCCAAACAGGGCAAGACAGGTGGTGCCCAACTTTTGGGTGCCCCCTCCTTCTTTTTCTACCATGGACCACTATAAAAGGGCACAAAATATGTGCCATAAAAGCCACAAAAATTTCAAAAAAAAATTGAGTAAAATTAGTGCATAAGGAAAGAGTTTTAGTTTCCTAAAATTCTATCTCATGGAATTTAAAATCCAAATTAATTCCTACTTTGACTTGATCCACAACCACATTTCATGTAAGGGAGAAAGAGTAAAAAGCTTTGGGCATGTGTGAAGGCCTGGGAGAGAAGGTTTTGTTGCATAAAATAAGAGAAAAGTGGGCATGGGGGGCTAACGTGGTGCAAGGTGGAATCCTAGTCTTACTAGGATTCAATCTATGACTTGTTCAAATTTGATTTTTCAAACCAAATCAAATCAAAACCAAATCAACCCAATTAAAATAGGTCTTAACCTAATTAAGAACCTAATTTAATCAGATTAAATTAGATTTAAATCTGATTTAATTTTTTAATTGAATTAGAAATTAGGTTGACCCAAATCCTAATTGGACTAGGACTAGTTTTTTCTTACACTTGGCTTATCCAATAAACCAATTGGACTTGATCCAATCAAGCCCAAACCAAATTTAATTAAATTATATTCAATTAGACTTAATCTCAGCCCATTGGCTTAATCAAATTAAGCTAATTAGCAATCAAATTGCTAATCGATCCTCCTGCAATACTTGCACTAGGTTAAATGTCAATTGTATTGATCGTTTAATCTTAAAATAATTCTTAATCATTGATCAACCATCCGATCAGATCGTGAACTCTAACGTGTGTGACCTCATAGGTTCGAACCTATGCTGGTAGCATAGGAATAAATTTTTATACCAATCGAAGTTGTTGCTCTTTGAATTGATTTTGATGATTACAAAGTATTTGAGAGGGTTACTAATGCTTTTGGCTTGGAAAAAGACTTATTGCATTTCAGAGGTGAAATCATAAATTTATCAAGTTTTGATTCGAAAGCCTCAAGAGCAAGAACAAAAGATGTACAATCTATTGGAGATAATTTTAATATTTTTGGAAGCATATTTTGTAAGAAAATCATATTTCTATTTTTGAGTCGACCCTATGAGTCGACTCATGGCTAAAAGGACTGAACGGCGCGTAAAAATTTTGGCTGGCACACTCTGTGAGTCGACCCCATGGGTCGACCCCTTGGCATGAGTCGACCCTATGAGTCGATCTCTGCTGCTTTGTAGGTCAAAATTACAGAACAGTCATTTTCTGCTCTTTTCCACAGAGGTCGACCCATGGGGTCGACCCATGAGCATGAGTCGACCCTATGAGTCGACCCCTGTGATGGAAAAATTCCGCAACGACTAGTTTTTAACCCATTTTAACTATATTTAATGCCCATTTAATATGCTCTAACGGCTCTATTTCAGTCCAGATTACTCTCCACCATCATTTAAAGTTATAAAAGATACTTAAAGGAGGGAATCAACAACAAGAAAAAGTTTTTGAAGAGGTTCTTCAAGCATTCATTTCAGCCCTAAGAAAAGAGCCCTTTTGAAGTTAAAGAAGCTTTTAATTCAAATTCACCAACTCCTCAAGTGCTCATTCAAATCTCCAACCACCTTGAGGAAATTGGAAAGAGCTTCCTTCAAATTGTGTAAAGTGTATTTAAAGCTTTATTCGCTCATTAAAGGAGCTTTATCTGTATTTTTGTGCAATTAACTGTAATACTCTTTTTGAGTTATTATTTTTATTTTGGAAGAGTTCCAAAATATGGGAAGGTTGATCCGAACCTTGAATCGGATTGTATTAGGTTGGCTTGTATCCAAAAAATAAGTATTCTAGCTTGGGATAGCTAGAGTCAGAGGTTCCGACGAGTGTATTTAGGTCGAATACAGTTTAGTGGATTGAAATTCTCAAGTAGGAGCTTGGAGAGTGGATGTAGGTGCAAGGTTGGCACCGAACCACTATAAATCTTCTTGTTTGTATTGTGCTTAATTGCTCTACTCCTAAACTTATTTATTCTCTTGCATTCTTGCATCCAAATATTACCCTTGCATAAATTATACTCTCCTTACTTATCTTGCTCTTGTTAAATAATCTTCATAGTTGCAAATTAAGTTTAAATTTTTAGAAACCCAATTCACCCCCCCCCCACCTCTTAGGTTGCATAGCTGGGCAACAAGTTGTATCAGAGCTCGATGCTCTAATCCTACTTTGATTTAACCATCAAAGAGCTAAAGATCTATGGCAACTCAAGTTGCCACTTCTCTAGCCGAGGGGCAGTCCACTAACCGACCTCCACTTTTCAATGGGTCAAACTATACCTATTGAAAAGCTCGAATGAAAATCTTTATTCAAGCTCTTGACTATGATATGTGGAGTATCATAGTAAACGGACCTCACACACCCACTAAAATAATTGATGGTGTGGAATCAACCAAACTCGAAAAAGAATGAGATGAGATTGATAAGAAAATGGCTTAACTAAATGCTAAAGCCATGAATGTTTTGTATTATGCTCTAGATGCTAATGAATTCAATCGTATTTCAACATGCATGTCTGCTAAGAAAATATGGGATAGATTAGAAGTAACTCATGAAGGAACTAATCAAGTGAAAGAATCCAAAATTAACATGCTCGTGCATAATACGAACTTTTTAAAATAGAGCATGATAAATCTATAACTGAAATGTTTACTCATTTTACTGATATTATAAATGGTCTGAAAAGTCTTGGTAAGTTTTATTCTAACAGTGATCTTGTAAGAAAGATTCTTAGGTCCTTACTAAGAACTTGAGAAGCCAAAGTGACTGTTATCCAAGAAACCAAGGATCTGAACATCCTACCCTTGGAAGAGCTTTTAGGATCACTGATGACACATGAGCTGAGCATGAAACAACATCAAGAAGAAGTCAAAAAGAAGAAGACAATCGCCCTCAAATCCACAGCTCAACTTGATGAAGAAACTGATGATACGAAAAATAAAGAGCAGGATGAAGAAATGGCTCTTATTACTAGAAGGTTTAAAAAATTTTTGAGAAAAGGAAAATAAGGAATGAGGAAGAGGCCACCCACAAAAGGAGAACATAGCAAACAAAAGGATAAAGACCAACCCCTTATTTGCTACGAATGTAAGAAATTGAGACACTTTAAGTCTGAATGCCCACAACTGAAGAAGGGTCCCAAGAAGTTCAAGAAGAAGGCCATGATGGCTACTTGGAGTGGAAGTGATGAGTCAAGCTCTGAAGAAGAAGACTCAAATGAACAAGCCAACTTGTGCCTCATGGCACATGAAAATGAGGTAAATTCTACAACTCCTATTGACTTTACCTTTGAAGAACTTCATGAAGCTTTTTATGATTTAATTGATGAACTAAAGAAGCTAGGGGTAAAGAACAAAGAGTTAAAATCAAAAAATCAATCTTTACTAGAACAAAATGAGAGCATTTCAAATGAAAAATCTATCCTATTTCAAGAAAATCTGAACTTAAAGAATGAAATTGCCAAGATAAAATCAATAGTTAAAAAATTTACTTTAAGTTCTAATAAACTTAATATGATTCTTAAAAATCAAAAGGTCATTTATGATAAGACTGGTCTTGGTTACAACCCCTTAAAGAAATAAAAGTTTCTAAAAAATATCTATGTGAACTCTTCAAATAACAAGTTCTCAAATATTACTTGCTTCAAATGTGGTAGAATAGGTCACAAGTCATACACTTGTCTCTCTAACAAATCTATAAATTTTAATGCAAAGAAAATATGGGTTCCAAAAGGAACCATTGTGACTAACCAAAAAGGACCCAAGAAAGCTTGGGTACTTAAAGTAAAAACTTGACTTTTGCTTGCAGGTGTGTCTAGCATCCCAAGGAGCAAATCGAAAATAGTATCTTGATAGCGGATGCTCGAGATACATGACTGGTGATGAATCCTAATTCATCACACTTGATGCTAAAAATGGAGGGATGGTCACCTTTAAAGACAATGAAAAAGGAAAGATCATCGGTATAGGTAACATTGGTATCACTCCCTCTAAGTATATTAAAAATATTTTATTAGTAAATAATTTAAAACATAATTTATTAAGCATCAGTCAAATATTGTGATAAAGGATACAAAGTTATTTTTGAATCTTCTGTTTACATTGTGACTAGTCCTATTAATGAAGGCATTAAATTTGTTGGGCATAGACATGGTAATATTTATATGATAGATTTGAATGATCTATCCAAAATAAACATGCAATGCCTAGTTTTCTTGAATGCCAAGATTAATGAGACTAGTTGGCTTTGGCATCGTAGGCTTGCACATATTAGCATGCATTCACTTTCAAAACTCATTAAGAAAGAATTGGTTATTGGTCTACCCAAATTGAACTTTGAAAATGATAGAATTTATGATGCATGCCAACTAGATAAACAAACAAGAGTTTCATTCAAACCTAAAAATATTGTTTCAACTTCTAGGCCATTAGAACTATTGCACATGAATTTATTTGGACCTACTAGAACTACTAGTCTAGGAGAAAAATGATATGGTTTTGTAATTATTGATGATTTCTCTCATTTTACATGAGTTTTTTTTTTTGGCACACAAGGATGAAACTTTTCAAGTTTTCTCTAAATTTTATCGAAAAGTCACTAATGAGAAAGGTTTTTCAATTCAAAATATTCGAAGTGATCATGGAACTGAATTTGAAAATCAAGATTTTGAAAAATTTTGTGATGAAAAAAGAATAGGTCATAACTTTTCGACACCTAGGACACCCCAACAAAATGGGATAGTAGAAAGAAAAAATAGAACTTTTGAAGAAATGGCCCGTACCATGCTATGTGAAAGCAACCTTCCAAGATATTTTTGGGCGAAAGCAATTAACACGACATGTTACATATTAAATCGTGCTTTAATTAGACAAATTTTAAAGAAAACTCCCTATGAGCTTTGGAAAGGAAGAAAATCAAACATTGCATATTTTCATATTTTTGGTTGCCGATGTTTTGTGTTAAACAATGGTAAAGAAAGACTAGGAAAATTTGATGCAAAATTCGATGAAGTGATTTTTCTTGGTTACTTCTCTTCTAGTAAAGCCTTTAGAGTTTTCAACAAAAGAACCTTAGTAGTAGAGGAGTCAATACATGTTGTCTTTGATGAACTAACGATCTTCCTTCAAGAAAGAATGAAGGTTTTGATGATGCAGATTCTCTTATAGAAAGGATAAAGAAGATCACTCTAAAAGATTCAAGAATTCAAGATGATGAAGAACATGAAGACAAACAGGATGAGAAAGGTGAAGAACAACCTCAAGGTACAAATAATCTACCCAAAGAATGGAGGTATGATCACAATCACCCCAAAGAACTAATCATTGGTGATCCTATCCATGGTGTAAGAACTCATTCTTCACTTAAAGATGCATTCAATCATTTTATTTTTGTCTCTCATCTTGAACCTAAAACTATAGACGAAGCTGAAAAAGATTATAATTGGATTAATGCAATGCAAGAAGAACTTAATCAATTTGAAAGAAATAATGTATGGACCTTAGTATCAAGACCTAAAAATTATTCAATAATTGGCACAAAATGGGTATATAAGAATAAATTGGATGAACATGAAAATATAATAAGAAATAAAGCAAGATTGGTTGCAAAAGGTTATTATCAAGAAGGAATTGATTTTGATGAGACTTTTGCACCTGTTGCTAGATTAGAGGCAATTAGACTTCTACTTGCATATGCTTGCTTTATAAAATTTAAATTATTCTAAATGGATGTCAAAAGTACTTTTTTAAATGGATATATTATTGAAGAAATTTATGTAGAACAATTCCTAGGTTTTGAAAATTATAGTTTTTCCTAATCATGTTTTTAAATTAAATAAAGCTCTATATGGTTTGAAACAAGCACCCAGGGCTTGGTATGAAAGGCTAAGCAAATTTTTACTTAATAATGATTTTTCAAGAGAAAATGTAGACACAATCCTTTTTATTAAAAGAATCAAGATGATATATTAGTTATACAAATATATGTTGATGACATTATTTTTGGGTCTACTAATGAAATTCTTTGTCAAGATTTTGCAAAGCTCATGCACGGGGAGTTCGAGATGAGCATGATGGGAGAACTTACATTCTTCCTCGGACTCCAAATCAAACAAATAAAGGAAGGAATCTCCATCATCCAAAGAAGTACATAAGAGAATTACTCAAAAGATTTAGAATGGAGAACTCCAAAGCAATTGGCACACCCATGAGCCCATCATGTAAGTTTGACAAGGACGAAGAAGGTAAAAGTGTAGACATAAAATTTTATAGAGGTATGATTGGTTCTCTATTATATTTAACTGCTAGTAGACCTGATATTATATTTAGTGTTTGTCTTTGTGCTCGCTTTCAATCAAATCCAAAAGAATCACACTTGAATGCAGTTAAAAGAATCCTTAGATATTTAAATGGTACACAAACTCTAAGATTATGGTATTCTAAAGACTCATTAATTGACTTAATAGGATATTCAGATGCCGATTTTGCTGGATGTAGATTAGATAAAAAAAATACTAGTGAAACTTGCCAATTTCTTGGAGTTAACCTAATCTCTTGGTTTAGCAAGAAATAAAATTCGATAGCACTGTTTACGACCGAGGCCGAATATATTACAGTCGGAAGTTGTTGTGCTTAAATCTTGTGGATTAAGCAACAACTCGAAGACTTTGGTATCAAACTTAATGAAACTCCCATTAGATGTGATAACACTAGTGCTATAAATCTTACTAAAAATCCAATTCAACATTCTGGGTCAAAATATATTGAAATCAGGCATCATTTCATAAGAGAACATGTCCAAAATAAAGACATAATTCTTGACTATGTTTGTACAGAAAAATAATTAGCTGACATCTTTACTAAGGCCTTAGGTGAAGATAGATTCTATGAAATTAGGAGAGAATTAGGAATCCTTGATCCATCTGCTTAAGTGTCCCTCTGATTTCAAGGTATCACCACCAAAAATCTCTTTAGCTTAATTCTCATCTTTTCTTTTGAGCTTAAAAGTCCAAAATTATCATTCTCATAATCAATTTTTGGGTAAACATCCTTCTCCTAATGTTTCAATTTTCTTTGAATTTGTTTCATCATTTTTCTGAATTTCTCTGTGTCATAAGTCGACTCCTAAGGTCGACCCTAGGGTAAACTTGTAATAATGATAAAATCCTTCGGACGTTCTCTTTTTGTTGGAAATCTTTCCTTGAGCCGACCCAACACTCCGCCTTCTTCTTTCCACCAAACCCAAGTCTCTATCCCTTCTTCCTCAAATCCAAGTTTTCTCTCAAGATCTCTCTCCCACCATCTCTCACCCTCTAAATCGCCCTCCTGGAACCAAGTTCCTCCCCTTCTCCTTCTTCATTTGGAACGATTCGAGCCTACCCTAGACTCAACCCGTCTTCTCCAAATTGGCACTCCACTTCTCCAAAATCCTTATCTTTTTACTAAAAATCCTTCATTTCTCCCTCACATTTGCTCTCCAAAGTTCTGTGCTAGTCCTACCTATGCAAATGGCTCCCAAGATGAAGCTTCCATAGAGGAGGAAATCAGTTTGCGGGTTGGAAGAAAGTGTGCGCCGAAATAGACCAGCAACCGAGACCACTTCTGCTTCAAACCCTGCTCCTGCTTCAGCTCCAGCTACAACCCGATCACCAATCAGCCCTAGTAAGGTTCCTCTCTTTGATAGGAAGGTAGAGCCCGACAAAAATATTGATTTCAGATTTTTTAAAAAGGAAGGGTTCACTATCGGATCAAAAATTAAGGACCAAGGTTGGGAATTCTACTGCTCCCTAAAAGAAAATACTTATGTGGATCTTGTTAGAGAATTTTATCTAAATTTAGGATACAGTAATGAAACAGTAAAATCCACAGTGAAGGGTGTAAACATTAACCTAGATCCTGTGCTTTTGGGGGAGATACTTCATTTACCTTGTGAGGGGTACACAAACATGGAACTCTCAGTTAAAGAGGAAGGAATAAATGTTATCCTAGGGAGAACCTTCACTGGAAGCCTGAACAAATTAGAGGCAAAGATTCTTTCCATTGAGATAAGACCGCTACACCACATGGTAACTAAGTTATTTTTCTTTAGAAGTGGTAGACATGATCTTCTCTCTGGTCGGAACATCTGCATTATGTATCATGTAATTACTCAAACCCCCCTGAACCTCCCGGCATTGATGTTTGAGTCTATGAGAGAGACCTTGAATAGGTCCAAGGCACACTTGCCTTTTGGAATGGCTCTCACTTTAGTATTTAGGAGGTTTGGAGTTAGCTTTGAGGGGGAGGCAGTAGCTAGACTATCTCATTCCGACACTATCAACCACCATACTTTGCACCTCATGGGTTTTTCCAAAACTAATGGTGGTTGGACAAAAGGTGTGGAAGAGAGAGCTGAGGACAGAGCAGAGGAGGAAGGACCATCCTCACCCCTCCGTGATCACAGAGCAACTTCACTAGATATTCAATTTATTTCTGATCACGAGGCTGGCCCGTCAGAGTCCGCAAGGAGGCATACTTCAGTTTAGCAGCCGGACAGCAGAGGACATTCTTCAGAGATCAGATTGGCTGATGATCAGATAGACATGATATCTCAGCGTGTAGCTTCCATACTATCTCATCAGTTTGGTACTTCAGCTTTTGGACAGGGATCGACACCTCACGATGTATCTGATCAGACACTGATCCCTCACATCTCCACTATCTTTTAGATGATTGCTGATCAGTCAGTACGTATTGAGCAGCTTGAGGGTTGTATATTGAGACTGACTGGCAGAGTACTTGACTTGTAGGGGCAAGTGTTAGCTCTAGCCCATCCACAGCCGCATGAGGACATCATTGAGGTCCCAGACCTATCTGCGGAGGCAGCCAGACTACGAGGAGTCTTAGAGAGTGGTTTTGATTTTCTGAGGAGAGAGATCAGGGGCTCTAGTGAACATGCTTCCACTCAATTCAGTGCACTGCTACAATCTATTTCGAGAGCTCTGAACCTTCTGGACACCATCAAACTCTCACTCGTAGCTTAGTCCTTTGCTTCTCAGCCTTCAGGATCTTCTCACCCATCCACTCGTGCTGGCACTTCTACCCGTGGCAGAGGCAGACGCGGTCGAGGTCGAGCTCGTGGACATGATCCTTCATCTCCTCATCCCATCTCTGATTCATCAGACTCCGATCCGTCCAGCCATGATATCTATTAGATCCAGTGTAGTATGTCCTTTCTTTAGTTTTTGTCTAGGATCTATCTTGTGGGCCATGTAATGCAATGTTGACTGATTGACTCTTGGATAGTTTCTATCCATGACTTTTGTACTTTAAGTTAACACTTATGTATTGAAACATCTATGTATTCAGTCACCTTTTAGATATATATATATATACTTTGACTTTCAATGAATATCTTTGAATGTGATCAAATTAAATTACTTTTAATTATGAGATTTGTGCTGTGAAACACTTGAATAGCAATATCTTTTAAATGAGCAAATTGGTATATCTTTCACATTTGCTGTATTGAGGGGGAGTAAAAGAATAAGCAATAAAGAAACAAGCAATCAAAGAAAGAAGCTAAAGAAGTAAAATTGATCCCATCAAAAAGAAGGAATAGAGAAAATATGTCCTTTAAAAAGGGAAGCAGAAAATCTCAATTGATGTTATCAAAAAAGGGGAGATGGTATAAGAATCGAAATCGAGATTGAGCAATAAAAACAATAAAGATTGAACAATAAGCAATAAATAAAGAATGAGCAATAAGTAAATTATTAAGCAAATGGGAACTTGTGTCATATGCCAAAGAATCAAAATCAGCTTTTCTTTCCAAGCAAATGCACTTATTACAAAGAATCAAAATCAGCTTTTCTTTCCAGGCAAATGCACTTATTAACAAATTTCAAATTTATAGCAAATTTCAAATTTGTCTTTAAACTACTTATGATGTATTTCGTTCCAATACTTGGGTGTAATATTTAAGTGATGTATCTTCATAAGTTTGAAATTCATATTCAATACTCTATATATGCTTTTGCTCAAGTGTTTTGTCATCATCAAAAAGGAGGAGATTGTTGCTCCTTAAATTAATTTTGATGATTACAAAGTATTTGAGGGGGTTACTAATAATTTTGGCTCAAAAAAAGACTTATTGCATTTCAGGGGCGAAATCATAATTTTATCAAGTTCTGATTCGAAAGCCTCAAGAGCAAGAACAAAAGATGTACAATCTATTTGAGGCAATTTCAATATTTTTAGAAGCATATTTTGTAAGAAAATTAGATTTTTATTTTGAGTCGACCCCATGAGTCGACTCATGGCTAAAAGGGCTTAATGGCACGTGAAAATTTTGGCTGGCACACTCTGTGAGTCGACCCCATGGGTCGACCCCTTGGCATGAGTCGACCCTATGAGTCGACCTTTATTGCTTTGCAGGCTAAAATTACAGAACAGTCATTTTCTGCTCTTTTCCACAGAGGTTAACCCCATGAGTCGACCCATGAGCATGAGTCGACATTATGAGTCGACCCCTGCAACGAAAAAGTTTCGCAATGGCTAGTTTTTAACCCGTTTTAACTGTATTTAATACCCATTTAATGTACTCTAACGGCTCTATTTCTGTCCAGATTACTCTCCACCATCATTTAAAGTTATGAAAGGCACTTAAAGGAGGGAATCAGCAACAAGAAAAAGTTTTTGAAGAGATTCTTCAAGCATTCATTTTAGCCCTTAGAAAAGAGCCCTTTTGAAGTTAAAGAAGCTTTTAATTCAAATTCACCAACTCCTCAAGTGCTCATTCAAGTCTCCAACCACCTTGAGAAAATCGAAAAGAACTTCCTTCAAATTGTGTAAAGTATATTTAAAGCTTTATTCGCTCATTAAAGGAGCTTCATCTGTATTTCTGTGCAATTAACTGTAATACTCTTTTTGAGTTATTATTTTTATTTTGGAAGGGTTCCAAAATATGGGAAGGTTGATCCGAACCTTGAATCGGATTGTATTGGGTTGGCATATACCCAAAAAATAAGTGTTCTAGCTTGGGATAGCTAGAGTTGGAGGTTCCGACGAGTGTATTCAGGTCGAATACAGTTTAGTGGATTGGAATTCTCAAATAGGAGCTTGGGGAGTGGATGTAGGTGCAAGGTTGGCACTGAACCACTATAAATCTTCTTGTTTGTGTTGTGCTTAATTGCTCTACTCCTAAACTTATTTATTCTCTTGCATTCTTGCATCTAACTATTACCCTTGCATAAATTATACTCTCCTTACTTATCTTGCTCTTGTTAAATAATCTTCATAGTTGCAAATTAAGTTTAAATTTTTAGAAACCCAATTCACCCTCCCTCTTGGGTTGCATAGCTGGGCAACAGAAGTGACCATCTAGCAATGGTACCCGACGGTCGGATGGGTCGAATGTGTAGAACAACATCCTTAGAACTTATGCGGATATAGTTTCTATATAATTTATCATCTTGACCAAAATGCTCATAGGATACCTCAGAGTTCAACTGTCAACTCTGATCAGGTTGTCCATACTGTATTTCAAAATATCAAATCCATCTGATGGATTATCCTGGCCAAGATTTTGCTAAATTGAAATACAGTGACTCATTCTTTTCCAACTCTTGGAGTGGTCAATCTCATCTTGATCACACTCCGACTTTGCAAGTACTTGACTGTGCCCAGAAGCCTTCCATCACTGAATTAGAAATTTAGTTAGTCCAGTACCAAAGCATAGTGAGTTGCTTACAAGTCACTGAGGCGATCTCAGGTCTAAGAGACACTTATACCTATATCCCATCAGAGACATTCTCAACAGCAGAATGCTCTGGAGTTATTTACGTTCGATGATGATGTACCCTTATATCTCACCTGTATACCATACCAGTGTCTCCACACTCCTTGGTTAAGAGGATAACCAACCCATATGGCCTACAGTGACCTATGCTCGATAGAAGCTATCATCCTTATTAACAGTCTATCATTTGATCATGAACAGTTTTAAGGACTAATCGATAAATCCTCTTTTTATCGAACCTAAATAGTCCTAAGGACTTCATCACAACAACGGAGTTCATTAGAAGATGAAAACTTATGATAAAAATATCAAAAATATATTTTATTTATTAACAAATCAATTACAATACAAGGTTGCTCAACCGTCAATAGGTTGACGATTGGCTTTTAGGACATATTTTCCAACAACTCCCACTTGTCCTAAAGCTACTAGGCACAGTATCTAATACCCATCTTTGACTTGTGGTTGTTGAACTCCTTTATCACCAGGGCTTTAGTGAAGGGATTGGTCAGGTTCTCCTTTTCGTTGATCTTCTAAAGGTCGACATCATCTTGATCCACGATCTCTCAGACCAGATGGAAGCAGCACAAAATGTGCTTCGTCTGCTGGTGTGCTTTGGGTTCCTTCGCCTGAGCAATGGCACCAGTACTGTCGCAGTAGAGCAGGACCGGACCATCGAGAGAGGGTGCTACTCCGAGTTTGGTGATGAATTTTCTTAGCCACACAGCTTCCTTCGTGGCATCCGATACTGTGATTACTCCACCTCACAAACAGAGTCTGCCACAGTATGCTGCTTGAAACTCTTCCAGCAGATGGCTCCACCATTCAGAGTAAAGATATAACCCGACACACTTCTGCTGTCATCATGGTCAGATTGAAAGCTGGAGTCTGTGAACCCCACAAGTTTCAAATCTGACTCGTCATAAACCAACCATTGGTCCTTAGTATTTCTTAAATACATAAGGATGGCTTTAACCACTTTTCAGTGATTTTCTTCAGGATCAGATTGGTATCTACTCACTACTCCTAGTGAGTATGCCACATCTGGCCTTGTACATGTCATGGCGTACATAATAGATAGTCTTTCTTGGAATTCTCCATAGCCTATCGGTAGATAGTCCTTCTTGAAATTCTCTATGCTGAACCTCTTTAGCACAGTGTCTATGTACGTGGACTGGGATAACCCAAGCATCTTTGTAGATCTATCTCTATAGATCTTCATCCCTAGGATGTAGGATGCTTCACCCAAGTCCTTCATGGAAAACTGCGATGACAATCAAATTTTTATTTCCTATAGTGCGGGGATGTCATTTTCGATTATGAGAATGTCATCCACGTACAAGATAAGGAATACCACAACTGGACCATTTGCCCATTTATAGATGCAGGGCTCTTCTCCGTTCTTAATGAAGCCATACGTTTTGATCACCTTATCAAAATACATGTTTTAACTCTGAGAAGTTTGCTTCAATCCATAAATGGATCTCTGAAGTTTACACACCTTGGACTCATCTATGAATGTAAACCCATCAGGTTGTATCATATACACCTCTTTGATCAGCTCTCCATTCAGAAAAGCTATCTTTACATCCATCTACCAGATCTCATAATCCAGATGGACAGCTATTGCAAGCATTATCCAAATAGATTTGAGCATTGCCATAGGGGAGAACATCTTGTTATAGTCAATACCATAATGTTGATGATACCCCTTGGCAATCAGACGGGCTTTATAGGTCTCCACCTTTCCATCTGCGCCCCTCTTCCTTTTAAAGACCCATTTACACCCAATGGATTTAACCCTTTCAGGTGGGTCAACCAATATCCATACATCGTTGACCTTCATGGACTTTATTTCGGATTTCATAGCTTCAAGCCATTTCTTGAAATCAGATCTCTGTATTGCATCCATATAGGTGATCGGATCCTCATCATTTTCATTGAGTTCGATGGGATCACTGTCTCGGATCAAAAATCCATAGTATCTATCTGGCTGATGTGGTACTCTACTGGATCTCCTTAATGGTGCAGGTACATTGGGCTCTGGATCTAATCTAATCAAATCTGACTCAGATTCAGCTATTGGTGTTAGTACTTCTACCTGTTGAACTTCATCAAGTTTAACCTTAGAGGCAATGGTTCTCTCACCAAGGAACTATTTTTCTAAAAAGGTTGTCTTAAGGCTGACGAACACTTTTTGTTCATCAGTATGATAGAAAAAATATCCTTTGATCTCTTTGGGGTACCCTATGAATGTGCATTTGTCGGACCTAGGTCCAAGTTTATCTGTAACTAACCATTTGACATAGGTCGGGCACCCTCAGACCCTAAGGTGTGAAAGTGCTAGCTTACGCCCTATCCATATCTCATATGGAGTCTTAATTACAGACTTACTTGGAACCCTATTTAACAGATAACAGGTCGATTCGAGTGCATATCCCCAGAGGATATCAGCAAGCTGGCAAAACCCATCATGGATCGGACCATATCTAACAGAGTTCGATTTCTCCTTTCAGACACACCATTATGCTGTGGTATTTTTGGAGGAGTCCATTGAGAGAGAATCTCATTCTCTCCTAGATATGTGAGAAAATCATCAGAAAGATATTTTTCTTCTCGATTAGATTGAAGAGTTTTAATACTCTTCCCAATTTATTTTTCTACTTCACTTCGAAATCATTTGAATATTTCAAATGAATCTGACTTATGTTTAATCAGATAGACATATCCATATCTGGATAGATCATCTGTGAAAGTGATGAAGTAGAAATATCCATCTCTAGCACTTGTGCTCATGGGCCCGCATACATCAGTATGTACTAGGTCCAAGAGCTCAGTTGCTCTCTCATTTTTTCTAGTAAAAGGTGACTTGATCATTTTATCAAGAAGACAGGACTCACAGGTTAGAAGTAATTCACAATCACTGACTTCGAGGATTTCCTCTTGAGTCAACCTGTTGATCCTATTCTTGTTTATATGACCTAGCCTATAGTGCCATAAGTAGATATCTGATACACTATCTAATCTAGGGTGCTTGCCAGTAGAATAGACTACGTTAACAGGTTGTGATAACATATACACACCATTATTCAAATGTTCACAAAAAATAGTAACACCATTCACAATGATATTACAAACTTATTTCTTTATTGAAATTTCATAATCATTTTTGGCTAGAAGGCCTACAGAAATAACATTTAAAAAAAAATTGGGACAGAAATAACAATCATTAAGAACAATGATATGGGACTCAAATACAAGTTTCAAGATTTCTAATGCTAGAACTGGAACTGGTCTTTCATCTCCAACGTTCAAGAACCTCTCGCCTTACTCGAATCTCCTACTGACCTGCAACCCCTGCAATAAATTGCAAATATGATAAAGTCTACCGGTATCTAATACCCAGTCAGTTATATCACAAATAGAGAAATTGTAAGGAGTTATCATATAAATACCTTGTCCAGCAACAGCTTGCTTCTTTCTCTGCCTGTTCGAGTCCAGGGAGGCAACGTACTGAGGATAGTTTCTCTTCCAGTGCCCCCACTTCTTGTAAAAGAAGCAGCATTCAGTTTGACTCTTATCGGGTTTGATCTTTCTGGTCTGACCCTGCACTGATGTCCCAGCCTGAACTTGCACCTTCTTCACTTTCTTCTTCTTGTTCTTCTTCTCTTTCTTAAAGGATCGAGAACCAGAAGATGAACCTCCCACTAAGTTCACCGACTCCTTATGGAGTTGGTGATCCTTCTTAAAGTTCTAAAGCAACCCCAGTAACCTGTGGTAGTTTAGTTCAGGCTTTGTCATTTAATAATGAGTGGAGAATGGGAGATAAGACTTGGGCAGCGAGTTCAGTATTGCATCTTTTCCAAGCTGCTCATGCAAGGAAAAGCCGAGCTTGCTCAAACGCTCCATCAGCTTGATCACGTACAATACATGATCAGTGACAGAGGCGCTATCCTGCATTTTGGTATTGAAAATGGCACAACTAGTCTTGTGCCTCTCCACGTCATCGGGTGTGCCAAAGACATCCTCCAATACTTGAAGCATGTCCTTTGGCTGAGCTGTCTCAAATTTGCGATTAAACTTGTCACTTATGATAGCCAGCATGATGCAGGGCACCGTATTTCAGTCACTGAGTCACTTCTGATAAGTGTCTCTGACTGTTCCACATGCATTGGCAGCTGGCTCCTCAGGTGCAGGATCCGTTATCACATATAGGATCTGTTCATGCTCTAGGACTATCTTCAACTTTCGATACCAGCTACCGAAATTTGATCCCACCAAATTATCATTGTCCAACAATGATCGGAGTGATAGGAAAGTGGCCATATCTGCATAAAGAAAAATCATAATCAAATTAGTAATTGATTCATTAAACCTTAAGATTTGAAGTTTAATCAAAAGGTTTCTCCCACTATTTTATTCAAATTGGTAGTCTCTACCTCCAATTCGAGGAATTACCCTAATTCCTTAGTGAATACTAGAATCTACTTAGACTGCACACAAGCCCAACTTTGATTGGCCAATCCATGTACATCTAAGGATAGATTCATAATTAATTGTTTCTCTAAATAATTTCTAGTAATTTTAATTTTGCTCCAATCCCTAATCAGTAGGCTTTGGCCTCCACTGAAAAGGTTTGGTTAGGTCCAACCATTAATAAGACCATACTTGGCCCATTTAGCCAATGAATGATTAGGCCCAACTTTGGTTGGCTAATCTAACCACCATTTAAAAAGATGCAGTCAAGAAATCATATTATAAATGACAATTCTATCGGCCGATAAGCACCTGGCCTTTGGGCCTCCAATGATTATCCAACTGATGGATCCATTATCATCCACTTAATGGGAGGCTATGATCTAGTTATCACCATAACTATTTTATTTTAAGGATCTAATAATTTTAGAGGATTTAATTGATTTAGAGGAGGAGGTCAGATGATCCAGCTTATCATGATCCTCCCACTGGCTTCACCAAGTCAGCTTAAGGGAGACCATTAAAGGGGCTGGTCTAGGAGCACCTAAATCAGTTGCACTAATTTACCTAGCTAACATGGGTCAGCTCGAATAGTCAAGTGATCCGATCAAAACATAATTTCACCAAGAGGCTAGGTAAGTTCGATCGGTAGGAGGGTTTGCCAAAGCTTGCCTTAGACACCATTAGAAATGGCCAGATAAGTGGGCTCTCAATTAAAAACCACCGATTTGGTTTACCTTAGACACCAACTGGTTTAATTAGTTTCGATTAGATCAACCTAACAGTTCGTGCTAGACTGCTTAGCCAAGAATCAAGTCCATTTGGTTCTCGTTAAAGACATGAACTTGATCAACTACAACTATTGTAATTGATCTAGAGAATCCTTGACCTAATCTAAGATAATAATTGATTAGATTTAGTCAATTCTCTAATTAAGTCCATCTTTAATCTAACCTTAGGTCTAACCCAATTAATGGACCTAATTCCCACTAACCCATTAACCCAATGTGTTATGGTTTGTATCTTAGGTTCTTCAATTCACAATCCTAGAACCTAATCAAACAACTTCTTAATTCTCAATTAAGTTTTGGGCTGAGGGTTAGGGTTCAACTTTTTGAAAATAATTTTTATATTTGTAAAATATTTTTACAACATGGTTCTACCAACCAAGTTGCATGTTTGATTCATAATCAAAATGTAAGTAAAATAAATATGAAACTACTTTAGATCTAATCTAAACAGGTTCATGTAATTGAAACAATTTTAACTTTAAACTACCCAAGGTGGCGCAAGGTGGAATCCTAGTCTTACTAGGATTCAATCTATGACTTGTTCAAATTTGGTTTCTCAAACCAAATCAAACCAAAACTAAATCAACCCAATTAAAATAGGTCCTAACCCAATTAAGAATCTAATTTAATCAGATTAAATTAGATTTAAATTAGATTTAATTTTTTAATCGAATTAAAAATTAGGTTGACTCAAGTCTTAATTGGACTAGGACTAGTTTTTTCTTGCACTTGACTTATCCAATAAACTAATTGGACTTGATTCAATCAAGCCCAAACTAAATCTAATAAAATCATATTCAATTAAAATTAATCTCAGCCCATTGATTTAATCAAATTAAGTCAATTAGCAATCGAATTGCTAATCGATCTTCCTACAACACTTGCACTAGGTTAAATGTCAATTGTATTGATCGTTTAACCCTAGAATGATTCTTAATCGTTTAACCCTAGAATGATTCATAATCATTGATCAACCATCCGATCAGATCGTGAACTCTAATGTGTGTGACCTCATAGGTCCGAACCTAAGCTGGTAGCATAGGAATAAATTCCTGTACCAATCGAAGTGACCATCTAGCAATGGTATCCGATGGTCGGATAGGTCGAATGTGTGGAACAACATCCTTAGAATCCATACGGATATAGTTTCCATATAATTCATCTCCATGACCAAAATGCTCATAGGACACCTCAGAGTTCAACTGTTAACTTTGATCAGGTTGTCCACATTGTATTTCAAAATATCAAATCCACACGATGGATTACCTTGGCCAAGGTTTTGCTAAATTGAAATACAACGACTCATTCTTCTCCAACTCTTAGAGTGGTCAATCCCATCTTGATCACACTCCGACTTCGCAAGTACTTGACTGTGCCCAGAAGCCTTCCGTCACTGAATTAAAAATTTAGTTAGTCCAGTAGCAAAGCACAGTGAGTTGCTTGCAAGTCACTGAGGCGATCTCAGGTCCAAGGGACACTTATACCTATATCCCATCAGAGACATTCTTGACAGCAAAATACTCTAGAGTTGGTCATGTTCAATGATGATGTACCCTTATATCTCACTTGTATACCATACTAGTGTCTCCACACTCCTTGGTTAAGAGGACAACCAATCCATATGACCTACAGCGAACTATGCTCAATAGAAGCTGTCATCCTTATTAACAGCCTATCATTTGATCGTGAATAATTTTAAGGACTAATTGCTAAATTCTCTCTTTATCGAATCTAAATATCCTAAGGACTTCATCACAACAACAGAGTTCATTAGAAGATAAAAACTTATGATGAGAATATCAAAAATATATTTTATTTATTAATAAATCAATTACAATACAAGATTACTCAACCGTCAATAGGTTGATGATTGGCTTTTGAGATATATTTTCCAACAGATCTGATCATCTATATGGAGGCCATGCAAAGGCCCGACTCTCAGTAATGGCTTGAGGCCATGGAATCCTAGATGGAGTCAATGGAGATCAATGGTGTATGGACACTAGTTGATCCATCCGAAGGGATAAAATTCATAGGGTGTAAATAGATTTTCAAGAGAAAAAGAGGAGCGGATAAGAAGGTAGAGACCTATAAAGCCCATCTAGTTATTAAGGGTTACCGTCGGCATTATGATATTAACTATGACGAGACGTTCTCTCCTATGGCAATACTCAAATCCATCCAGATTATGCTTGTTATTGCTGTACACTTAGATTAAGAAATCTGACAGATGGATGTCAAAATTATTTTTCTCAATAGAGAGCTAGAGGAAGAGGTATATATGATACAAGCTAAAGGGTTCACATCTATAGATGAGTCGAAAGTATGCAAGCTGAAAAGGTCTGTTTATGAACTTAAGTAGGCGTCTAGGAGTTGAAACATGCATTTTGATAAGGTGATCAAAACATATGGCTTCGTTAGGAATGGAGAAGAGCCTTACATCTACAAGTGGACTTTCAATTCTGTAGTCATCTTCTTTGTACTGTATGTGGATGACATACTGTTATTAGAAATGACATCCCAACTTTACAGAGTGTGAAGCTGTGGTTATCATCATAGTTCTTCATGAAGGACTTGAGAGAAGCATTCTACATCCTTGGAATGAAGATCTATAGGGATAGATCTAGAAGGTTGCTTGGATTGTCCCAATCCACGTCATTGATATCTTGTTGAAGCGGTTCAACATGGATAATTTTAAGAAATGTTATCTTCTGATAGACCATGGAATTACTCTTTTTAAGAAGAATTGTCTGACAACTCCTGAGGAGAGAGAGCGTATGAGTAGAATATCATATGCTTCGATAGTAAGATCTATCATGTATGCTATGACATGTATAAGGTCGGATGTGGCCTATTCATTAGGGGTAGTGAGTGTTGGGTTCCGGTGGCACAACGGAAGGGTTAGGTGTTTAAAATTTTCATTCAAAATACCCAATGCACCGAAAGCCCTAATGCCCAGAAACTCTTGACTATAATAATCAAAGCATAATAAATATAAATTAAGATAAGAAGAATACCTATAGTGCTAATCCTAATTTTCATAAGACATCCAAGTGTTCGTCCTCTAATGATGATCGACACGAAAATTGAACCAAAGACAGCACTCCTTCTTCACCTTGCTTCAAGAGTTCTAGCCCCTAGAACTCGACTAGCCTCGTACCGATCATATTTCTTCAAGAACCTGATCTCACCCTCTTAGAACCTCCTCTGGACTTCTGATTCTCCTTCTTTAGGACCCTTACAACCCTTGTTAGGATTAGATAAGGATTTGTCTTAAATCCCAAAGCCTTGTCCTAAAACTAAGATAGGTTGTAAGAAAGAAAGGAGAGCAATAGGAGAGAAATTGGAAACCCCTCTTCAATTCCTTGGATACCCAACACTCCAGCCTATTTATAGCCACTAGAGGGATGCCAAAAGAGAGCGACATTCCTTATCCAAAAGGCATATCTAATCTGATTATCAGAGATAAGAGTTCCTTCAAGCAGAAGGACTCTTATCCATGATACGTCGATCAGCACCCTGGCCTGCGCGCATGCAACCAAAGAAGGGATGTTTTCACATCTCTTCTCAAATCAAAAAAATCCTCAAAAATTCACATGGATTGGAAATTCAATCTAAATTCTAGAAAATTAAAAATGATGAAAAAAGTCTTACATAAGGATGCTATCCTTGCACCTCTTCATGCAAGAGCTGATCACCATGCGTTCAAGCATCAGGACCGACTTATGGCATCCATTTGGCATACAGATATGTCTGAAAAAATTCCAAAAAAATTATCAGACATAGATTATCAAATGTAAAACATTATCACTAAAAATAATTCTAATCTGAAAGTATTTGGTAGGGAGAAGGACTATCCAAATCACGGAGAGATGCGACGCTTCTGCGTGCGCGCGTGAGACATCCTTCTTTTTTTAATTTTTTTTCTTCCCCAAAAATTCTAGAAAAGATATATCGTATGCTTTGAGATATGTACTAGAAGATGGAGGGTGATGTGAGCAACCACACATAATTTTAATCCCACAAAAAATAATATTTTTTTTCTTCTGCCCACGCCAACACTTGTACGCAGAACCTGTTTTGCACCAAGAGTCCACCACAACTTGGACTCTTCATAATTGGTGTTAACATGGGATGTGGTACCCCAATTTGGACTGCTTCAAGGTGATATGACCTGACCCAAATGTCTATCAAATTGGGCTAGCTAATTAGAAAGGGATGGGACCAAATTGGTCTCCAAAGGAGCAAGGGTTTCCACACTTGCTAGCATGCTTATCGGAATCCTGATTGAATCCAAAATTCCAATCAACCTTTTTCAAAAGGGTCCTTGGCCAATTTTTATATGTGTGTGACTCATTGGGTTCTACATCTAGCTGGTAGTAGGTCCAGGTATAAGTTGATTAAATTTGATTAGATTTTAATCTAATCAAATTTGGTCCAATCGAGCTAACTCGAGTTCAATAATTAGAATTATTTCTAATTGGCAATCGAATTAAACTTTTAAATTTGATCAAAAATCTACAAGTCAAGATTGAAATCTAGTAATGTATCATGACTATGCAGAAGATACAAAATTTGATAAAAATACCAAATCTATCCTTCAGTGGGAAATTACCGTGCAATTCAATCCTTCGATCATCCTTGCACCTTGAATATGTTCATGAGTATGGAATCATGTCAAACTCAAACATATATTCATATCGATTCTTAATTAACCAACAAGGACTCCAATGAAGAAGCATTAGAAACTCTTTCTAATCTCTTTCTGATTTTGGCCAAAAGACTTTTCTGAGTCATCTAGGATTGAGAATACACAGGATGCGATCTCCTCTTACTATGAGTGATCGATTCCATATTGACCTACTCACAACCTTCACACACACTCCACCATATCCAGAACACCCCGTACATGTCTTAATACCATGTTTGGGTATGAACCAAAATATGGGTTCATGTTCACAAGATTCCAAGGTGGTTTCAGGTTTAAGGATCACTTGCACAACTCCCACTTAGAGAACCATCTTTGACATGCAAATAAGGCTTCCATTAGATGTTCTCTTTCATCGAGTCAATTCAGTAGACTCATTTCTCAAATGAGCACTCACATCCTTGTATTAGTATCTCACACAAATGGCTAGTGAGATCTGCCACCCTCTCCATTGAGCATACATAGGATGTGCCAGTCTATCTGGAACATTGATCCCCGATTCAATGCTCCTACGATCAGGAATATTTAAGATTAGGATTTTAGAATTTTAGATCTCACTAGAATTACCCATTCATGTCTCCTAAAACCATTATCCTAATCTTTGGGGTTCATCATAATCTTAGATATATTAAGATGCAGCTAATATGATGAATCAATGCCTCAAATAATAAATATCATTTCATGAGTTGGAAAATTTTAAAGAAAGTCCCATCGCAACATACTTACGATTGACTTATTGGGCACTCTTCTTTCAATCTCCCACTTACACTAAAGCCAATTGCCTTTGTATCTCATACAATCAAGATGGCGATCATATAGCTACTGTGGTATGGCCTTAGTGAATAGATCTACTATATTGTTCTTTTTGTCTACTCGTTAAAAGACAACATCTTATCTTTAACGAGATGGAAAAGTCTGAGGATGTGCTTGGATCTATAATGAGACCTAGGTTCCTTATTTTGAATAATGGCCTTAGTGTTATCACTATAGAGTGACACCGATCCTTCAATCTTAGGAACGACTCTTAAATCTATGATGAGTTTCTTCATCCAGACAGCTTTTTTAATGGCTTCACTGGTAGCAACATACTTTGGCTCAGTAGTTGAGTCAGCTACTATCTGCTGTTTGGAACTCTTCCAACTCATTGTCCCATTAATTAGGATAAACACATACCCTGATATTGACTTGCTATCATCTGCTTTCCAATGATCCTTCCTTAGATCAGCCTGAAATCTACTGGCTATGCCCAAAACATAAGCTACATCAGGCTTGGTACATAGAATGGTATATATAATTGATCCCACAGTCGAAGCATAAGAGATTTCATTCATCCTTTTCCTCTCTTCTGGTGTCTTAAGACATATTTTCTTAGGGACACGTATACCATATCTTACAGACAAGTAACCTTTCTTACTTGCCTCCATATTAAATCTCTTTAATATAAGGTCTATGTACCGTGACTGGGATAAGCCTAACATCCTTTTAGATCTATCTCTATAGATCTTTATACCCAGTATATAGGATACTTCACCCTAGTCTTTTATGAAAAACTTATTTGATAGCCAAGTTTTGACCGATTGCATCATTGGGATATCATTCCCAATGAGCAATATATCACTGACATATAGAATCAAGAAGACAATAACACTCTCACTTGTCTTCTTATATACATATAGTTCATCCGTATTTTTGATAAAGTCAAACTTTTTGACTATCATATCAAATCGGACGTTCCAACTCCTTAAAATCTACTTCGATCCATAGATGGATCTCATTAGCCTGCATACTTGATTTGCTCTCCCACTTGAGATAAATCTCTCTGGCTGAGTCATATAGACCTCTTCCTCTAGATTACTATTGAAAATTGATCTTGACATCCATCTACCAGATTTCATAATCACAGTATGCTGCTATAGCAAGCAAAATCCAGACGGACTTAAGCATAGCCACTGGTGAGAAGATTTCATCATAGTCAATTCCTTGCCTTTGATTGAAACCCTTCGCCACTAACCTAGCTTTGTAGGTTTCTACTTGGCCATCTACTCTGATCTTCCTTTTGAAGATCCACTTGTACCCTATTGGGGTCACACCCTCAGGTGCATCAACCAAGGTCTACACTTGGTTGGTATTAATCGAGTCCATATCAGATTTCATAGCTTCCAATTAGCTGTTTGAGTCTCTATTCATGATAGCTTTCGAATAGGTCAATGGATCAATATTCTAAATGATGTTGATAGAATTGTTATTCTCAATGACAAAATTATATCTCTAAGATGCTTGACGCACTCTATCTGATCTTCGGAGAGGAGGTGTGTATAGTGGATGTACCTCATCCTTGGGTACTTTTGATTGAGGATCTTCTTATGGTCTAACCACTGGTATTTCTGGATCGATTTGTAGATCATGAACTTTCATAAATTCAATATTCCTCCCACTACCTCTTTCTTGGATAAATTCATGTTTCAAGAAAGTGGCGTGCCTACTAACAAACACCTTTTGTTCCATAGGGTGGTTGAAATAGTATCTATTAATTTTTTTAAGATACTCTACAAACCTACACTTGTCTAATCTAGCACTAAGCTTATGTTCAAAAAATATTTTTGACATAAGTAGGACAGTCCAAAGTCTTAAGATGTTTAAGATTAGACTTCCTTCCATTCCATATCTCATATGGAGTGCTTGCAATAGACTTTGAAGGCATTCTGTTTAATATATATATGTGGCAATCTCTAAGGCATTATCCCTAGAAAGATATTGGGAGATTGGTGAAGCATATCATAGATCACACCATATCCATTAAAGTATAATTCTTCCTTTCTGCTACACCATTTAACTGAGGTGTATAAGGAGGGGTCCGTTCAGAGAGAATACCTTTACTTTTAAGATGATCAAGAAATTCACTAGATAAGTACTCTCCTCTTCGATCAGATTGAAAAACTTTGATATTTTTTCCAGTTTGTTTCTCGACTATACCTTGATACTCTTTGAACTTATCAAAAGCTTCAAATTTATGTTTCATAAGATACACATATCCGAACCTTAATAAATCTTCTATAAAGGTAATAAAATAGGAGTATCTTCTTCTGAACTAAATTGTTATCAGTCCATATACATCTATATGTACTAGAGCTAACAACTCACCTGTCCTCTCTCCATATCTAGAAAATGGAGTCTTGGTCATCTTACCCATGAGACAAAATTTATAAGTTTCCAATGATTCATAATCATTTGGGTCAAAAATTCTTCTTTGTATAACTTGTTTATCCTTGACTCACTAATATGACCAAGGGGACAATGCTAGAGATATGTGACATTCACATTTTCTCTCTTTCTTTTCATATTTCTTTCAATATGAAAAATATTTTATTGAGTGCAAGAATTAAAAGATTGTTATCAATATAACCACTGCCAAAAAAATTCATTAAAAAAAAAATAAAGTATCCATTTTCCATTAGCTTTATTTCATAACCTTATTTTAATAACAAAGGTATAGAAATAATATTTCTAATGACCTTTGGCATGAATAACAGTCTTTTAATTCTAAAGTTTTGCCTGAAGATAAATCAAGCATACAGGTTCCCACAGCCTCTATGCAAATGGACTCTCCACTTGTGCCATAAAGCTCGAGATTACCTCTTTTCAGATCTTTGATATTCTGTAGTTACAGTAACGAACTACAAAAGTACAATCCATAGGTGGTATCCAATACCCAAATATCAGAGTTTGAATCACTCAATTGAAAAATAGGTCTGTAACATATACACACCTTTTGGTGTTACACTTGCACCCAACTTCAATCTTACAAAATTATTCTTGTAATTATACTCTCAATTTTTAAATTTGCCATAAATAATATCCATACAGACATTATTACCTTCTTATTATTACTGACCAATCTAAGGTCAGAAATATCCAGAATATCGAAGTTCTTTTCTGATATAAACCTAATTTGTAAGTTCCTCAACCAATCCACATAGTTGTATCGATCAACATAGTTTTATTTATTGTATCATGGGGTGAAAATAAAGAAGCCATAATGTAGAGTTAAATCTACATAAAATAATAGTATAAGCAGACCACTTATGTTTGACATGCATAACTAGCTGAGAACTTTTAAAACTAATTATGTCTCTCACTATTTTATCAGATACCATAGCCCTCTCCTATGATAAATGAGATATATTTTATATTTATCTTAGTGGAATTAAGATCCTAATTCCTCATAATGATCTTGTGTTAACACAACAAATCCTTATGAGTTTATAGGTAGAAAACACTTTCCAATTACATCTCATGCAATTCTCAATATTTTATCTTGGCCTCTAAAATATTATTAGCCTTGTGTTAATACAACAAGCTATAATATTTTAGTTAAGTAAGATCCTTCATTTTAATACAGTCAAAATCAAATATAATTGCCCTTATATTAGCACAACAAAGCAGTATATCCAAAATTACCGTAAGCATCTTTTATGCATCGGGATTATGTTATATCAATCCTTATGACAAGCCTTATGGTAACACAACAAACTAGCTATAGTTCATGATGTAACATTAACCTAGCATAAAAGAAGACCCTTAGTAGTGTTTAAAAAACTAAGCTACCTTCATTCAAGATTCAAACTAATCTAATTGGCTAGAAAAGTATTAAGATTGGTGGGGTCCCTCCATTGCTTTTTTTAGACACCAATAAAATTGGTCAGATCAGCAATGAAACCAATTAAATAACCACCACACTTGAAACACTCCTTAGACACCAATTAATTAATCGATTCAAAAAAATAGGTTAGCTTCAGTTCACAACATTATGACTTAATATGATTTTTATGAGGGCTTTAATGGTCTCAAACACATCCAAATTTAATCTATCACAAGAATGTACTATAATAGTTGTATCTTAATAATCATAACAACTAATTATGGCATCTTATCATATCTCTAAGATATGGAAGCAGAATCATACAATATGATTATAACTAAATATCTCAAGCATATCTTATATGCATGAAGTTCTAATAATATGCATGAATATAAAACACTCTTTTCACGGTTCTTCTTCTTGGAACATCACAGTAGCACCCCTACACACCATAAGAGTATTCTATTGAATAGGAAGAGAGGATCTTTGAACCCTACTTGCTCTTATGATCAGACGGTCTGGTGATGAACTCCAATTAAAATACTAAGCTACTAAAAAAATTTTACACATACATCATGCATTTTATATTTAAAATGTATCTCTAAGACATGATAGGGTTTGGATGTTCAATCGGATTCAACTCTTGACCCAACTTGAACCAAATCAAAAACTCTTGCTTGATCACAATCAAGATAATAATTTAATATTTGATTACATAAATCAAGATAGGCTCTGATACCACTATTCGGTTCTGGTGGCACAGCGGAAGGGTTAGGTGTTTAAAATTTTCATTCAAAACACCCAATGCATCGGAAGCCTTAATGCCCAAAAACTCTTGACTATAATAATCAAAGTATAATAAATATAAATTAAGATAAGAAGAATATCTATAGCACTAATCCCAATTTCCATAAGGCATCCAAGTGTCTGCCCTCCAATGGTGATCCACACAAAAATTAAACCAAAGACAGTGCTCCTTCTTCACCTTGCTTCAAGAGTTCTAGCCCCTAGAACTCGACTAGCCTCGTATCGGTCAAGTTTCTTCAAAAACCTGATCTCACCCTCTTAGAACCTCCTCTAGACTTTTGATTCTCCTTATTTAGGACCCTTACAACTCTTTTTAGGATCAGATAAGGATTTGTCTTAAATCCCAAAGCCTTGTCCTAAAACTAAGATAGATTGTAAGAAAGAAAGGAGAGCAACAGGAGAGAAATTGGAAACCCCTCTTCAATTCCTTGGATACCTAGCACCCCGCCTATTTATAGCCACTAGAGAGATGCCAAAAGAGAGAGACATGCCTTATCTAAAAGGCATATCTGATCTGATTATCAGAGATAAGAGTTCCTTCAAGCAGAAGGACTCTTATCCATGATACGTCGATCAGCACCCTGGTTTGCACGCATGCAACCAAAGAAGGGATATTTTTATGTCCCTTCTCAAATCAAAAAAATCTTCAAAAATCCATATGGATTGGGGATTCAATCTAGATTCTAAAAAATTAAAAATAGTAATAAAATTCTTACGGAAGGATGCTATCCTCGCACCTCTTCATGCAAGTGATGATCACCACATGTGCAAGCATCAGGACCGACTTATGGCATCCATTTGGCATTCAGATAAGTCTGAAAAAAATCTAAAAAAAATATCAAATATATCTTATAAAATGTAAAATATTATCATAAAAAATTATTCGAATATAAAAGCATTTAGTAGGGAGAAGGACTCTCCAAATTATGGAGAGATGCGACGCTTTTGCGCACGCGCGAGACATCCTTCTTTTTCTAATTTTTTCTCTCCTCCAAAAATTCTAAAAAAAATATATCTCATTCTTTGAGATATGTAATAGAGGATGGAGGGTGATGTGAGATATAATACATAATTTTAATCTCACAAAAAATAATATTTTTTTTTCTTCTACCCATGCCAACACTTGTATGCAGAACCTATTTTGCACCAAGAGTCCACCACAACTTGGAATCTTCATAATTGGTGTTAACATGGGATGTGGTGCCCCAATTTGGATTGCTTTTAGGTGATATGACCTGACCCAAATGTCTACCAAATTGGGCTAGCTAATTAGCAAGGGATGGGATCAAATTGGTCTCCAAAGGAGCAAGGGTTTCCACACGTGCTAGCATGCTTACCAGAACCTTGATTGAATCCAAAATTTCAATCAACCTTTTTCAAAAGGGTCCTTGGACAATTTTTATATATGTGTAACCCATTAGATTCCACATCTAGTTAGTAGTAGGTCCAGGTATAAGTTGATCAAATTTGATTAGATTTCAATCTAATCATTTTGGTCCAATCGAGCTAACCCGAGTTCAATAATTAGAATCATTTCTAATTGGCAATCGAATTAAACTCTTTAATTCGATCAAAAACTTAAAAATTAAGATTGACATCTAGCAACATATCATGACTACCCAGAAGATGTAAAATTTGATAAAAATATCAATTCTACCATTCAGTGGTAAATTACCGTGCAATTCAATCCTTCGATCATCCTTGCATCCTGAATATGTTCATGAGTATGGAATCATATCAAACTCAAACACATATTCATATCAATTCTTAATTAACCAATAATGACTCCAATGAAGAAGCATTAGAAACTTTTTCTAATCTCCTTCTTGCTTTTGGTCAAAAGACTTTTCTGAGTCATCTAAGATTGAGAATACACAGGATGCGATCTCCTCTTACTAGGAGTGATCGATTCCATATTGACCTACTCACAACCTTCACACACACTCTACCATATCCAAAATACCCCGTACATGTCTTAATATCATGTTTGGATATGAACCAAAATATGGGTTCATGTGCACAAGATTCCATGGTGGTTTCAGATCTAAGGATCACTTGCACAACTTTCACTTAGAGAATCATCTTTGACATGCAAATAAGGCTTCCATTAGATGTTCTCTTTTATCAAGTCAATTCAGTGGACTCATTTATCAAATGAGCACCCACATCCTTGTACTAGTGTTTCACACAAGTGGCTAGTGAGATCTGTCATCCTCTCCATTGAGCATACATAGGATGTGCCAGTCTATCTGGAATATTGATCTCCGATTCAATGCTCCTATGATCAGGAATATTTAAGATTAGAATTTTAGGTCTCACTAGCATGACCCATTCATGTCTCCTAAATTCATTATCCTAATCTTTGGGGTTCATCATAATCTTAGATATATTAAAATACAACTAATATGATGAATCAATGACTCAAATAATAAATGCCATTTCATGAGTTGAAAAATTTTAAAGAAAGTCCCATCGCAACACACTTACGATTGACTTATTGGGCATTCTTCTTTCAGTGAGTAGGTACCAGTCTGATCCGGATAAGAAACATTGAAATATTATGAAAGTAATTCTTAAGTATTTGAGAAATACTAAAAATTAATGGCTTATTTATGGAGACACTGACCTGAAACTTATGGGATATAGTGATTTCAATTTTTAGTCAGATTATGATGATAACAGAAGCATGTTGGGCTACATATTTATCTTGAATGGAGGAGCTATTTGTTAGAAGAGTTTCAAGTAACATATTGTAGCCGATTTTATGTGTGAAGTAGCATATAATGCTACATCGAATAGTGCAATATATTCTGCACTACTATCACCTGACATGAGAGATCGTGAATCGAGGTGACGTCGAACTTCAGAAGATTGATAGAAAGGAGAACTTAGCCAATCTTTCACTAAAGCTCTCAGGATCAAAGAGTTCGATGACTTCAAATGAAAGATGGGTATAAGATACTGTCCTAATTGGCTTTAGTCCAAATGGAAGTTGTTGGAAATTATATCCTAAAATCAATCATGTGACGATTGAGTTCATCTTTATATATGAATTATTGATTATTAAAAAAAAATTATTTTGATATTTTTTATCACAAAGTAACATCTTTCTTGAACTCTTGTGCTGTGATGAACTATGCTAGTGTATGATAAAGAGAAGATTTATCGTATAGTTCTTAAACATGTTTGCGATCAAATGATACGTCATATAGGATGATGATGTTTATTGAGTAGAGGTCGTTGTGTACCATATGGGTTGGTTGTCCTCTTTATCAAGGAGTATGGTGACACTGATATGGCATACAGGTGAGATATAGGGGTACATCATTACTGAACAAGTGACTCACTTGTTGAGCATTCTACTGCTAAGAATTGCTCATAAAATATATGGGTATAAGTATCCTTTAGACCTGAGATCACCATAGTGATTTGCAAGCAACTCACTGTGCTTTGGTGCCGGACTATCTGAATTTTTAATACAGTGATAAAAGACTACTAGGTACAGTTAAGTACTTACGAAATCTATGTGTGGATCAAGATGGAATAGACCCCTCTGGATTATTGGAGTTGATTTATCATCATATTTTAATTTAGTAAAGCCTTGGCCAGAGTAATCTATGAGATAGATTTGAAAGGTTGAAATATAATATGGATGAAGCAATCTCGGTTGACAGTTAACCTGAGACCATCCTAGAGCATTCAGGGTCAAAATGATGAATTATATAATAATCATTTGTATGGATTCTGAAATATTCTTTTATGATAATTCGATCTATCTAGCAATCGAAAATCATTGTTAGATGGTATCTCGATTAGTGCAGAAATTGGTTCCTATGCTATCAGCTTAGTGTTTGAACCTATGGAGTCACGCACACAAGTCAGATAATGTAGGAAGAAATTGATCTATATTTATATGTCTAATTTGGAAGTTTTTGATTTGATTGAATATATAAGCTAACTTGATTGAGAATTAAGTTATGGATCAAATGGAATTGAAGAGTTGACTATGTCTAGCAAGCACTACACATAAGGTTTAGGTTCGATCCCGGGGATAAATAGTTTCTGATTTATGATCCATGGAGCATATGAGAGATTAGATTTAAGTATAAATTAATTTTAGATTAGATATAAATTAATTTAGCTTAATTGGGTTCAAAATTCAAGATAGACTTGGTACAAAAGTCCTAAAGAGTTTGGGATTGATAGTCTTTCAAAATTATTTCGAACCAATTTTGAATTAAATTCGAATCAGATCCATTTTGATGAGATATGAGAATTTTTATTTGCACTGAGATTCTTCTCTCATGTGGGCTGACCAACACCTAGAATGGTGCTAGTTTGGGGTGTCCCATGTTGGTGAGGGAATGGGTGTAAATTAGTTATCATAAGTGATGACATTCTATCTCATGTAGAAATCTTCTTTTATGAGTATTGGACTAATTCAAATCAAATTTGAGTTAGAATTTCTATACTTATTGGGTCATGAAAATTATCTATAAATAGAAAGAGTCTCTACCTATGGAAGCATAGTAAACAAATCAAATTGAGGGAAGAGAGAAAGAGAGAGAGAGAGCCGTGAGAAGAGAGAGAGGTCCCTTCTTCTCCTTGGCCTCCCCCTTGTTGCTGCCCCTTCTCCCTTAGGTGTGGACTCTCTTTGGGTGTCCCACCTGCTGGTGTGAGATGTCACACCAATACATCTCCTCCCTCATTTGATTGGGTTGCGAAGCCGATTGGATCAGAGTTAATCTTGCTTTTCTGCAGCATCTAGCATGCATGCGAAGTAGTGGGTCTACATATTCAGACCTCCATGAAGGTTTATATCAGATTAATTGAGATTTAATCTTTCATTCTGCTACTAATTAGGTAAGGATTTGATCTTTATTCATGTGAATTAATAAAAAAAAATTTAGATGCAACCTAAGCCTTCCAAAGAGAAACAATTTTCCTTCCCTTCACTTGGATGCAAATAAGTTTAACCAAATTTTCACTTGTAATTCTATAAAACAAATATGGATAGACTTGAAGTCACACATGAAGGCACAAATCAAATCAAAGAATCAAAAATTAATATGCTTGTGCATAAGTATGAATTATTTAAAATAGAACCAAATGAATCAATTTCTGATATGTTTACATGCTTTACTGTTATTATAAATGGTCTTAAAAGTCTTGAAAAATCATGTTCTAATAGTGATCTTATGAGGAAGATCCTAACATCTTTGTCAAGAATATGCAAAGTTAAAGTCACGGCAATCCAAGAAGCAAAAAACCTGAACAAGTTGCCACTAGAGGAGTTCCTTGGATCATTGATGATACAAGCTAATCATGAAGTAGCATTTGGACTAAAAAAAGCAGACAATAGCCCTCAAATTAGTGATAAATGATGAGGATGATGAAGAATCATCCGAAGGAGATGAAGACATGGCCCTATTTATCAAAAAATTCAAAAAATTTATGGGCAGAAAAAGGCAAGGATTCAAGAAAAGAATTTTGGCTAAGGGGGAGATAAGTAAGGATAAAGAGAAAGAAATAAAACAACTCCTTTGTTATGAGTACAAGAAACTAGGGCACTTCAAAACCAACTACCCTACCTTGAAGAAATCCTATAAGAAGACCAAAAAGAAGGCAATGATCGCCACATGAAGTGACAACGATGAATGCAACTCAGATAGAGAAGATCAAAATGTTATAAACTTGTGTCTTGTGGCATAAGATGATGAGGTAAGATCTAAACTCATCTTGGATTTTACTTTTGATGAACTTCAAGATGCATTCCATGATTTGCTGGATGAATTCAGAAAGATAAGCTTGAAAAATAAGGATTTGAAAATTAAGAATGAATCATTAACTAAAGAAAACAAAGAAGTCATACAAAATAATAAACTTTTGATGGAAGAGATTATTTCTTTAAAAAAGGAAGTGGAAAAACTAAAACTATTGGCTAATAAGTTTACTTATAGTTCAGAGAAACTTCAGATGATCCTAAGCAACCAAAAAAGTTATTATTGACAAAGTGCGTATTGGTTTCAATCCTAATAGCAAGCAAAAGTTTTCAAAATTTTTTTTAATAGTCTTTCACCACATACTACTTCAAATGTTACTTGCTTTTACTATGGTAGAGTAGGAATAAAGCATACTCATGCAATTCCAAAAAATCAAATGGTAAAATAGTTAAAAAGATTTAGATTTTAAAAAGAACCATAATTGCTAACCCTAAATGACTAAAAAAAATTTGAGTATCTAAATCAGTTACTTGATTATTTACAGGAGTATCTTATAGCCAATGAAACTAAAAGAAGATGGTATCTTGATGGTGGTTGTTCAAGATATATGATGGGTTATAAAGACCAGTTTATCACTCTTGAGAAAAATGGAGTAGTGAACTTTGATAATAATGGCAAAGAAAGAATTATAAAAATTAATAAAATAAATATTACACCCTCTATCTTTATTGAAAATATTCTGTTAGTTGATAATTTAAAATATAATTTGCTTATAAGTCAGCTTTGTGATAGAAGTTTAAAAATTACTTTTGAATCATACATGTGCATTATCTCTAGTCCCTTTGATGAAAGCATAAAATTCATTGGACATAGGCTTGATAGATGTGTGCCCTAGAAGCTGATTATTGGCAGACACATTATGTATTTTCAGGATCATTCTTATACTTGTAAAACTTTATTATTAATAAAAAGATATTTTTATTTTAATCATGTTTATGTATCCATGATTTATCCTACAAATTAATAAAGATGATATTGTATATTCTCAAGATGTTGAGAATTTGAGATATATATTATTAGTAGATAGTTTTTGAATACTTTTGATTGTATCATCGTCACGAAGAATAGTGATCAATCCATTTAAGATCGATGCACGGATCACCTCCCTTCTGAGCAGATGAGCCTTAAGTCTACGATGAAGGGACACTGGGGTGAGAGTGTAAGTGGTTATTAGAGAATAATTTGCACTGAGTGTGACTAACAAGAGAAATCACTTGGATGTCTACTTACTCATCAGTGGTCTTCTCGATATTGCAGTGGTATGAGTGGTTCTTTGACCTATAGTGTGTTGGCTATTCACAGTGAGGCTACTGAGTTTAACTGCATGCTCCCTTGGTCCCTAGCCACTTAGATCCTTGCTGTGTATGTTGGTTACAGTAGGTTCAGGTTTGCTGTTAGACTAGGATGCACCTAGATGGAATCTATCGACTTTGGTAGAAAAAGAGTAGTCCTATGCAATTTTTAAGACTGAGTTTAAAAAATCTTTGATTGAAGGAAGTGTGAATACTGAAAATATTTTTTTATGAAATTTACAGATGAACTTGAGTCAAGCCAATTTGACATATGACTGATGAAGGAGTTTGACGAGTTCTTCATGATCTCTGTCGAGTTGGGACTCATAATAGAAGGACTAAATCATACGGTAACTACACCTAGGGGTTCAAATTTTTTTATTCTTTTGGGTTGCCACTATATGCTACTAGACGTCACTAGTGGATTGTAAAAATTTACTAAGATTATTTTTAGATCAACGATCCTTGTTGGGATGATCTAGAATTATTCTGATCCATCGAAAGGAGTTTCGATGATACTTTGATGGAGATCACAGTATGTCTCACTACTAGGAAAGAATAAAACCTGATGGGTCACACACAAAAAGAGTTGGACCCGATCAATGACTTGGATCAAATTTGAATTATCAATTTGATGATGGTTTAAATTTGAAAATTACTAATTTGTAAGTGTTAAAAATTTAGTAACTACTAATTATTAGCACAGAGTCTTAATTATAAATATTATAATTTAATTGAGTTTGATTAAATTATGAATCAAATTTTAATTAATTTAAATTAAATTAAATTTGATTTAATTTAATGCTAATTCAGTTCAATTATCTAAATCAAATTTAGATTTCAAGCCCGATTGGATCAGGTTTGACAGTCTTTCGAGTTTGATTCGATTTAGGCTCAATTTGAACCCGATTGGGGTCAAGTTTGAACCAAATTGAATCTAACCCATAGAGCCTAGATTTTTTGAGCTTCTCTCTCCACTTGGCCAATTAGAAAGAAGGATGGAGTGGTATTATTTTTGTTGCTTTTCTCCATGTGCACATGAAGAGGTGTGGAGAGTTTGTTATGTACTTTCTTGATTAGTTAGGACTCTTATTTAGATAAGAGATGAAGCCTAACTAATTTAAACTAATTTCTATCAGATTTTGGCATGAGAAAGAAGGCTTTTTGTGTGAGAAAAAACTATAAGAAGGGATGTTTTAATGTGAGGAAAAAATTCCTTATGTTTTGTGCGGTAACCACCTTGTCCCCTTCTTCTTCCATGCCAACCACCTCTTCTTTGTTCCATCTTCCATGCTTTACTTCTCCAGATAGAGATATAGACAGAGAACTTAGTGAGAGAGAAAGAACATCAAGATTAGGTTTTTTGATTTTTGTTGGTGGTTAGGATCCATCCCCAAGATCCTATATAAGGCTGTATCAAATAGATTCAAGGGTCCTGATCCAGGTCGAAGAATGAAGCTTGCAAGGGATCTAGCACCCTGAAAGTTTTAAAGTTCTGATTGAGACATCTCTATATGGATACAAGCAGAGGTCAGATGCTTGCACGACTGCGATAGCAACCCCAAACATCCACAGGATCCAATCTGATGAAGGAGGAGGAAAAGGCGATCAGGTATACCTTCTTCTTGCTGTTTATGATTTCAAATCTTTATTCATAAATATATTTATGTATGTTAGAAGATCTTAGGCTTGATTGTAATTTAGAATTAGCATGCTTAGATTAGATTAAAATTTGCTTCCACTCTAGTTAGCATAACCATACCGACTATGTATGCGAATCAACCTGTTGGTGCAGAATTCTGCCGATGCCGGAGAAGCTGGAGTCGAAGGGATTACAGTCGCCGTCGGAACCTACAAGGAAAGTCTAAATCGGAGTTGGGGGTGCTCTGGCAAGACCCTCCGATGCTCAAGTCAGTACTCTACTTCAACAAAAATGGAGCACTCGAATGAGATTTTGGCAGAGTTTGGAGATAATGCTTACAGCTTAGAGGAGAACGTATCTGGGGGGTCTCTTTTATAGACGGAAGAGCATAACCGATTGACAGCAACATCCGTAACTGTCTGGTAGTGGGCCGTTCGGGGCCACATGGAGTTTGTTACAGAGAGTAGTGGTGTCCGTTGTCGCGACTTGTCGAAGAGTGGTGGGGCCATGTGGAGTTTGTTACAGAGAGTAGAGTGGTGTCTGTTGTCGCGACTTGTCAGAGAGTTCGGACCGGACGGCTGAAGCTCGATTGGGACGTCTGGTGGAGCGGAATAGCTCTCTGTCTCAGCAATCTAAGAGAAGCTCGGATGTTTTCGATGTTGCTAACGGGTTAACTATTGTTGGGTGCCTTAGGTGTTGATGCTGCAGACGAAAGTTATCTGCTATAGAAGCCCGAATGGAAACTTTCTGTTGGAAAAATCTGGCTGGAGTTCGATTGCTAGAGAAGTCCGTCTAAAATTTATCTGATGTAGAAGCTTGTCTGAAGATTGTCCACTGGAGAGGTCCAGTTGCATGAGGAATCCGGCAGAAGGTCGATCGATAGCAAAATTTGGAAGGCGCTATAGAAGGTTGACCGATAGAAGAGTCCGAAAGGCATTGTAGAAGTTCGTCCACTGGAGGAGTTTGGAGGACACTGTCGAAGGTCGACCACTGGAGGGGTCCGATGGAAATTTGTCTGTTGGAGGGGTCTGGTTGGCACTGTTGAAGTTCGATTGGTGTTGTTGAAGGTTGATGGCTGGAGAGGTATGAAAGACACCGGAGACAGTCGGTCACTATAGAAATCTGGCTACTGGAGCCCGTCCATTGTAGAAGTTCGTTTAGAATCCATCCACTGTAGAAGTTCGGATGGAGTCCAGTTCTTGCAGAAGTTTGGAAGGAGGCCGCTTACTATAGAAGCTCGGATGGAGACCGGTTGCTGTGGAAGCCCGGATAAAGACCACTTATTGTAGAAGCTCGACTGAAGTCTGCTTGCAATAGAAGTTCGGACGAAAATCACTTACTGTAGAAACTCGGATGAAGTCCGCTTGCAATAGAAGTTCGGATGGAATTCGCTTACTGTAGAAGCTCGGATGAAGATCGATTATTGTGGAAGCTCAAATGGAGATCGCTTATTGTAGAAGATCGGTTGAAGTCCACTTGCAATAGAAGTTCGGACGAAAATCACTTACTGTAGAAGCTCAGATGAAATTCGGAAGGCAGTCATCCACTGTAGAAACTTGGATGGAGTCTGGTTACTGTAGAAGTCCTACTGCTGGAGAAGCCTGGACATTGACAAAGTCTGGAAGAAGCTCAAAGTAAAGTCGATCGTGATAGAAGAATGTCTGGAAGAGATTCAAAGAGTAGTCGATCACTGTAGAAAATTGACTGAAAGTGAAGCCCAGAGAGCATTTAAAGTAGTCCGATAGACGACTGAAGGAGCTCATTATTGGAGAAGTCCAGAGGGTACGATAAGAGTTCGTCCATTGGAGAAATTCGGAGGACACTATGGAAGGTCGAATGCTGGAGGAGTCTGGACGATACTGTGGAAGCTCGAATGGCTGGGGTAGTTCAGAAAGATGCCGCACAAGGTCAGAAGCCGGAAGAGTCCTGTGAGGGTTGGCCTCTTACGAACTTTGGTTGGAGTTATTTTATACCCAACACTAGTCCCCCTACTTTTGAGTTCAAGTTTCGAATGAAGGAAGTACAGAAAAATTTTCACAGTCGAAGTTGCCCCCCTCAATTTTCATACTTGATTTTTCTAGATATTTTGGCGTTTGGCGCGCTGGTGCTGGAGTCTTTTCAAATCGAGGTGACCCGAAAAGATTTTTTTGAAATTCCCACTAGAGCATCGCTCTAGGTATGATGCAATAATGATTCTGTCAGTCGTCAGCCGTCTACCACGACGAGTGGGACATGCGCGATTGTAGGTCGGCCAAAGGAGATCTGCAATCATTATTACGTCGGACCCTAAGGTCTATTTAAACCCGCCCCCCTCCTTCAGGGGTTTCACCTTGCCTGAGATTTTTCTTCAATCCCCTCTTCTTCTCTGAAAGCTTCATCCTCCTCCAGTGTCCCTCTCGGTCTTAGGCACCCTTTAGGTCGACCTCCATCACCTTCGCTGCCCTCCTGCACCTCTCGGACCAGCCTAGGTTAGTTTCAAAATCCTTCTTTTTCTTGTTGTTCTTTCATTTTCCTCCTCTGCATTCTGCCCGTTCGGTTTCTCTGTGAGCACCTTGTTTCCTATTTTTCTCAATTTTTTAAAATTTTTATTTGATTCAAAATATCCTCCAACACTTCCTCCTCTAGCAGTTCTAGAAGTTCGTCAGCTCCAGACCCCCAAAATCCTAGTACTGTAGATGAACCCGCACTTAGGATCGAATCTCATCCAGTCTTTGTACCAGACACCATTCCCAGCTCTTTGACCTCGGACGAACTCTTGCTGATTAAGATTCAGTACGGGGTTCCTCCGGAGTATGAGCTTGAGCTTCTCAGGCCAACTGACCGGGCTAGCGCCCCTCCCCCTGGCCACTTTTGTTTATACCAGGAAGCCTTCCGCGCTGGGCTTCGACTTTCACTCCCACCTTTTGTTGTTGCTCTTTTTCGCTTTTTAAATATTTCTCTAGTTTCTGTAGCACCGAACTCCTTTAGGTTTCTGATAGGATTTCTTTCCCTCTGTCGTTTAGTTGAAGTCTGGCCAACTCTTTCCTTGTTTAGAAATTTTTATACCTTTAAGCGTCGCCCTTCGACAAAAGACTGATGGTACTTCTCCCCCTAGTTCGGTAGAAAGGGATTACTGAAAGGTGCTCCCTCTTCTATCCACAATTGGAAGGAGAGGTACTTCTACGTCCGATGCCCGATCCTGGTGCTGGGGTTGCCCCCCTGGGGCTCCCTGAGGGACTCTGTCTGTCGGGCTTCTAGCCTGGGAAAGGATGACCTTGAAGCCTCCAATAAACTTAAGACTTATCCAGCTCCTCTCCTCCCTGACCTTCTAAAGGAGCAACTTTTATTTAATGTCGGCTTGAGCCCTCTCAATTCTATCGATATTTTTTCTTTTTCAAGTCATTCGTGGCTTCCTTTTTCTCTTATTCTGTTTCTAAACTGTGTCGATCTTTTTTTATTGCAGAAATGGACGCAGACGTAGCTCAGGTACTAGCCAAGGGTCTCAAGGCCCACAAGAGGAAAGGCGCCATGACTTCTGGGTCGGTGAAGAAGATGAGGGTAGAAGAGACAAGCTCGACCGTTCTTGCCCAGGCGGCCATTGTCGTTGATGCCCCCTCCGACGTCGAGCCCGCAGTCCTGTGAGCTTCTTCAAGAAGCCCTTCAGTCGGGGTTCTTGCTTTGGAGTCTCATCACAAAGAGGCACCGGGGGCCGAAAGGAAGAGAAAGAAGAAGACAGTGGTCCGCAAGATCAGCAGCAGCAGGGCTGCCATCGAAAAGTCCAACGGCTCCAAAGAGGATTCGGGGGAGAATCCCTTCAACAACAGGGATTTAATAAAAAGGTTGGTCAACGGATGTGTTTTGCCCTAGATCATCCACAGGATCGTCCATACCGATCCTGAACAACGGGTTTGGGACTCTCTAAGGTCCTTTCTTGAAGTAGGCCGATTTACTTTTTTCTTCCTTTCGCTTCTTCACTTAGTTCATTCCTTAGTTTTCATATTGACTTCCTGGTCGCTCTTGCAGATTGGACACCAGCTCATCGCCAACATCGAGGTGATGAAAGATGCAAAGAAGGAAGCAGCCCAGGTGGAGGAAGGTCACCAGGCTGAGGCTGCCCATCTTAAGGAGAAGGTCGCCAAAGTCACGAGTCTCTAAGAGGCACTCCAGAAGGAGGAACAAACTTCGACGGATCTGAAGGTTGCTTTAGACGAGGAAAGAAGGAAGGCAGAGGCCGAGGTTTCCAAGCTGAAGGAGCAGATCCCGACCCTAGTCTCGGAGGCAAGGACCCAAGCAGTGGAGGAGTTCAAGACCTCCTCCGAGATGAGGGATCTAAATATCAAGTTCAGCCAGGCCGCCTTTATCAAAGGCTTCGAGCTTTGCCAGGAGAAGGTGGTCGGAAAGTTTTTCGAACTAGATTTCAGCTTCCTGGATGAAGCATCCGATGATGAAGCCAGACCTTCCGAAGCTGCTGCCGGTCTCCTTCCAGTCGGGACCTCTTCAACTGCCGCAGCTGCTGTGACCGACCTTCCGGGGGCACCGAGCTCCTCCACTTTTGCTCCAGAGGTCCGAGACCTCTAATTTTATACTTTTCCTTTGTTACAACTTTTTTTTTCTCTTTCTCTTGTGCTTAAGAATTATTCAATCAATGAAATCGGATTTCTCTTTACAGATAGCTCCTTTTTCTTCTTCTACTTCCTTTTTCTTTTTTTTTTCTTTGTTGCAATGATTTGCATTGTGATGCTCTTGTTTTCCGACAATAGTGCCCTACCGAAGCTCTTCCCCTATCACAGGGGATTTTTTTGAAGTTTATGATCCGGGATCTGAGAAGAAAAGTTCGTCACCTAATGAAAAAATCAAAGAAGATGGATGCCGAACTTCACAGGCTGAGGAAGAGCCATTCGGAAGCCATCGTGGAGGTTACTCGCCTTTAGAACCTCCACAAAAAAGACTTCATGGACTACAACCGGAAGAAGGCCAACTTTGAGAAGGAGCTTGAGGAACTCCAGAAATACGCCAGTGATTGATTTTGGACTCAGGCCTCCAAGATCAGCTCCCTCGAGGTTGAGTTGGCGGCCGCACGGGAGAAGATCGGTCAATTGGAAGGGAGCTCATCCTGGCTTACAACTCAGGCCGACCATGACTGGGACTGGTCAAAAAAATTTTTCGACCTCCAGAAGCAGCTACAGGACGTCGAGATAAATTACAACACTCACTGAGTCGGCTGGTGCGGGCAAATAGACAACTACAGAAGGAGGCTTAAGATGACGACCGACGAGGTTGCTCACCTTCAGAAGCAGTTGTCCGAAAGAGCCCAAACCATTTCGGTTCAAGGCTCCGACGAGCTCTGATCCTTGAGGGGGACCATGGAAGAACTATCTGTACCCTTGAAAAGAGAAGGCTGAACTACAGCAGCTAAAAATTCAGCTGGCCTATGAGCAGCAGGCGGTCAAAGATGCAGAAGCGGAGTATGAAGTTCTGAGAAAGAGGCATCGGGAGTTGGAGGTTGAAAGCCGACGGTTTCACCAAATATATCGGGAGATGCTGTTAAGAAAGAAGGAACTGAAAGAAGAAGTTGAGAACTTAAAGCAATCCCTAATAATAGCTGGAATCGAGAGTTCGAAGTCAGAAAAAGCTGAGCTTCCTTAGAGCTTCTTTTACCTTTTATTCCATATATTCTTTTCTTTTCTTGTTTTCTTTTTTGGCCTTCAAAGACTTTTGTAATGCTCTCTTTACTAATGAAATGAAAAGAAATTTTCTTATTACCTTATCTATTCTTGCTCTGAGTTGTCATTTACCAAGCTTCTCTTGTCTTTTGTCTTATTCGATGTCGACGTTGTTTGAAGATTTTTGGTCATCGCCGCGTTGATTCGTCTTTTTTGTTCATGATCGAAGGTCTTTTCGAGGCCATTCGAATTTGACACTTTCTCCCGATGTTCAAGCTTGGGGCCCAAACTTCTCGTTACTTTGAGCTTGGAAACCCAACACTAGTCCCCCTATCCGGTCTCTTAATAACCGAGTCTTCGACTTTGCTCATGTTAGAACAAGATTCTCCTCCTATTCCTAACATTGCTGTGGGGGTGCATAAGGGCCGTTGTGAGGGTCTCTCCCTCCATCCGGTCACTAAATAATTGGGCCTTCATTTTTGCTCATGTTAGGATGAGATTTTCCTCCTGTTCCTAACAGGGCTGTGGGGACACATAAGAGCTGTTGCGAGGGCCTCTCCTCTCATCCGGTCTCTTAACAACCAGGTCTTCGACTTTGCTCATGTTAGGATGAGGTTCTCCTCCTATTCCTAACATGGCTGTGGGGGTACATAAGGGCTGTTGCGAGGGCCTCTCCTCCCATCCGATCTCTAAATAACCAGACCTTCATTTTTGCTCACGTTAGGACGAAGTTTTTCTCCTGTTCCTAATAGGGCTGTAGGGGCACATAAGGGCCATTGCGAGGGCCTCTCCCCCCATTCGGTCTCTTAATAACTGGGTCTTCGACTTTGCTCATGTTAGGATGAGGTTCTCCTCCTATTCCTAACATGACTGTGGGGGTGCATAAGGGCCGTTGCAAGGGCCTCTCCTCCCATCTGATCTTTTAATAACTAGATCTTCGACTTTGCTCATGTTAGGACTAGGTTCTCCTCCTGTTTTAACATAGCTGTGGGGATGCATAAGGGCCGTTGCGAGGGCCTCCCCCCCATCCAATCTCTTAATAACTGGATCTTCGACTTTGCTCATGTTAGGATGAGATTTTTCTCTTGTTCCTAACAGGACTGTGGAGGTACATAAGGGCCGTTGCGAGGGCCTCTCCCCCTATCCGATCTCTTAATAATCGGGTCTTCGACTTTACTCATGTTAGGATGAGGTTCTCCTCCTGTTCCTAACATGACTGTGGGGGCGCATAAGGGCCGTTGCGAGGGCCTCTCCCCCATCTGATCTCTTAATAATCGGGTCTTCGACTTTGCTCATGTTAGAATGAGGTTTTTCTCCTGTTCCTAACAGGACTGTGGGGGCACATAAGGGCCGTTGCGAGGGCCTCTCCTCCCATCCGGTCTCTTAATAATCGGATTTTCAACTTTGCTCATGTTAGGATGAGGTTCTCCTCCTGTTCCTAACATGACTGTGGGGGCGTATAAGGACCGTTGCGAGGGCCTCTCCCCCCATCCGGTCTCTTAATAATCGGATCTTCGACTTTGCTCATGTTAGGACAAGGTTCTCTTCTTGTTCTTAACATGGCCGTGGGGGCGCATAAGGGCCATTGCGAGGGCCTCTCCCCCCATCCGATCTCTTAATAACTGGGTCTTCGACTTTGCTCATGTTAGGATGAGGTTCTCCTCCTGTTCCTAACACGCTTAGTTTCGATTGTCTGAAGGAGCTACTCCCTGTCGTTATAAGCTCATGTCAAAAGAAAAGATATGCGAATATGAAATTTTTATTTAAGGCAAAGTTATCGGTAATACATTCGTAAATTTTTCGAATTTCATGGTCATGGAAGGTCCGCTCCTCCGAGCTCTTTTAGATAGTATGTTTCGGGTCGGACTACCTCCCTGACTTCATACGGGTCTTCCCAGTTTGGGGCAAGTTTCTCTTGGTTCTGAGGTTGTGAAACAGCGGCTCGTTGAAGTACTAAGTCCCCTGCTCCGAAGTCTTTGCTCTTAACCCGAAAGTTGTAGTAGCGGGCTGCTTTCTGCTTGTAGGCTGCCATCCAAACTTGAGCTGTCTCCCACTTTTCTTCTAACAAGTTGAGGTTGGTCTTGAGATCCTGTGAGTTGCGCTACTCGTCGAATGCCACGAACCATGCCGACGAAAGCTTGAGTTTAATCAGGATAACGGCTTCTGTTCCGAAGGCTAAGGCAAAGGGGGTCTCCCCCGTGGGCAGTCTTCGGGTAGTTCGGTATGCCCATAATACATGATAAAGCTCGTCTGCCCAAGTTCCCTTTGCTTTTTCAAGTCTCGCCTTGATTCCTTGCAACAGAGTCCTGTTAGTCACCTTGGCTTAGTCGTATGCCTGCGGATGGGCTACTGACGTGAAGTTATGGGAGATGTTTAAGTCTTCACAAAATTCAACAAATCTTACTCCAGCAAATTACCGTCCATTATTAGTAATGAGAGTTCTGGGTAAGCCGAACCTATAAATGATTGACTTTCAGATGAAGTCTTGCACTTTAGCTTCTGTGACTTTTGTCGAAGGTTCGGCTTCGACCTACTTGGTGAAGTAGTTAATTGCCATCAGGAGGAAGTTCCGCTGCCTGGGCGCCATGGGAAAAGGTCCAAGGATATCCATCCCCCATTATGCAAATGGCCATGGGGCACTCAAGGGTGTAAGTTCGGAGGTGGGCTATCTTTGGATATTCGCATATCTCTGACACCGATCACACTTTCTGACATATTCAATGAAATCATGGTACATTGTAGGCCAGTAATAACTTTGTCAGAACAGTTTGTGGGATAAAGATCTGGCCCCCAGGTGACTTCTGCAGACCCCTTCATGTACCTCCCACAAGGCAAAGTCAGCTTCGGAAGGTCGGAGATATTTTAGGAGGGGCAAAGAGTACGACCTCTTGTACAGCTTGCCCTCATAAAGGATATATCGGGAGGCTTGGTTTCTAAGCTTCCGAGCTTCTTTTGCATCATGAGGAAGAACTCCATCTTTGAGGTATGCAACCAGTGGGTTATTCCAGCTGGGTTCATGGCTGATCTCCATTACAAGCTGCTGTTCTTCCATACTTGGACATTCCATAACTTCGAAGAGGACTTCCTTGGGTAGTTCAGTCGGAGCCAGTGTAGCCAACTTGGAGAGAAGATTGGCCCTGACATTTTCTGCTTTTGGAATCTGCTTGATGTCAAAGCTGCCAAAGGTAGGGATTATCTCTTTTACCTTTTCTAGATACTTGGCCATACTGTCCTTTCGAGCTTCATAATTTTCATTGACTTGTCCCACCACCAATTGGGAGTCATTGTAGACTTGGAGCCGATCTACTTCTAATTCTTTGGCGATCTTTAGTCCCGCAATCAGAGCTTCATATTCTGCTCTGTTATTTATCATAGGGAATTCGAAGCGCAGCGCATACTCCGCGATAATTACTTCCCGATTGATCAAGATCAGGCCCGTGCCCGTGCCTGACATGTTGGATGAACCATCCATGTAGAGGGCCCAAAAACCATCAGGAAGATTTGTTCTTTCCTCAGGGGAGTTCGGCTGGAGCCCTGGGTTGTCAGCTTCACCTCGTTCAAGTTTGGCTTCTTCCGGGATAGTGCATTCCACTATGAAGTCTGCTAATATCTGAGCTTTTATCGTCGGTCGAGGTCGATAGTTGATGTTGAATTTTGTGAGCTCGACCGTCCATTTTGCTGTCCTTCCGGAAGCATCCACTCGATGCAAAACTGCCTTAATTGGCTGGTTGGTGAGCAGTGTTATGATGTGCCCTTGAAAGTAAGGTCGGAGCCTTCGGACTGCAATCAACAGGGCGTAAGTTAGTTTCTCTAACTTAGTGTACCTGATTTCGATGTCTCTCAATACTCGACTTATGTAGTAGATCGACCATTGAATTTTTACTTCTTTCTTAACCAGAATTGCTGTGAGAGCCATAGGGGAGACTGCCAGATACAGGAACAACTCCTTTTCAGGTTTGGGCTCTGCCAATAGCGGAGGTGAGCCGAGGTAGTTCTTCAAATCTTCGAATGCTTGCTGACATTCAGTGGTCCAACAGAAGTTCTTCGGCTGCTTGAGAGTCTGAAAGAAAGGTAGGCACTATTCGACCGACCTTGAGACGAAGCGATTCAGAGCCGCTACTCTCCCAGTAAGGCACTAAACTTTCTTTATTGACTTCGGGACAGTCATTTTCTAGATGGCACAAATCTTTTTCGGATTTGCTTCGATCCCATGCTCCGATACCATAAAGCCCAAGAATTTCTTTGAGGTTACTCCAAAAGTGCACTTGGTTGGGTTCAGCTTCATCTTGTATTTTCGGAGGGCGCTGAAGGTCTCCTCAAGGTCGACGATGTGGTTCATTGAGGATTTACTTTTTACAAGCATATCGTCCACATAGACCTCCTTGTTGTGGTCGATCTGCTCTTTAAAGATCTTGTTCACCAGCCGTTGATAGGTCGCCCCTACATTTTTTAGGCCAAAAGGTATGACCCTGTAACAGTAAAGACCATGATCAGTGATAAAAGCAGTCTTTTCTTCATCCTCTGATGCCATCCTGATTTGATTGTAGCCGAAGAATGCATCCATGAAAGTGAGAAGCTCGTGGCCCAAGGTTGCATCCACTAATTAGTCAATTTTGGGCAGAGGGTAACTATCCTTCGGGCTGGCTTTGTTCAACATTTTGAAGCTATACACATCCTCCACTTGCCGTTCGCCTTCTTAATGAGAACCACATTGGATATCCAGTTTGGATAGTTGACTTTTCTGATGAACCCAGCTTTCAGGAGTTTATCAACTTCCTCATCTATTGCCTTCTGCCTTTTCGGTGCATGACCTTGGATTTTTTTCTTCATCGATCGATGTTTGGGATCAATAGCTAGACGGTGTTCCATGACTTCCGCATCAATCTTCGGCATGTTCGTCGGAACCCAAGCGAAAACATCTGCATTCTTTTGTAGAAAATTGGTGAGCTGTGTCCGTACCTCTTCTCCCAGGTTGGAGTCGATCTTTATCATGTGCTCTTCATTCCCATCGTTCAAAGGAATTGAGACAAGAGCTTCAATTGGCTCACCCCGTTCTTCAGCAAGGTCATCGCGGGTGTCTAATGTTGCGAGTAGTGTCCCAAAGCCAATCGTCAGTCTGTTGACGGTTGTACTCTTTATTGTATTAGTATATAAATCATAAATAAATAAAAGTTATTTTAGTATTTTTCATCACAAATTATCATCTTCTAATGAACTCCTGTGTTGTGGTGAAGTCCTTAGGACTATTTAGACTCAACAAAGGAGGATTTGTCGTTTAGTCCTTAAACCAGTTTGCGACCAAATGATACGTTGTTACCAAGGACAACAACATTTATCAAGCATAGGTCATTGTGTGCCATATAGGTTGGTTGTCCTCTTAACCAAGGAGTGTGGAGACACTAGTATGGCATACAGGTGAGATGTAAGGGTACATCTGCACTGAACGTGACCGACTCCGGAGCTATCTCTGCTATCAAGATTTGCTCTAATGGGATATGGGTATAAATGTCCCTCTGACCTGAGACCGCCATGGTGACTTGCAAGCAACTCACTGCACTTAGGCACTGGACTACCTGAATTTCTAATTCAGTGATGGAAGGATGCTGGGTGTAGTCAAGTACTTGACTTGTCGGTGCGTGTGTCAAGATGGGATTGACCATTCCGGTTCAGGAGCTGTGTACAGTCATATTTCAATTTAGCAAAATCTTGGTCAGGGTAGTCCAGTGAGGAGTCACAAGACTGTTTGAATTGAACACGACTCGGATGATCTAATCAGGGTTGACAGTTTAACCCTGAGTCATCCTAAACACAGGGGTCAAAAGGGATGAATTATATAGTAACCATATTCATGTAGGTTCTGAGTGTTGTGATTGTGACTATTCGACCTATCTGAATATCGAGTACTATTGCTAGATGGTCACTTCGATTAGTACAGGAATTGATTCCTGTGCTACCGGCTTAGGTTCGAACCTGCGGGGTCACACACATTAGAGGTTCCTATCTGATCTGATGGCGATGAACAGTTCTAATATTCATAGACTATGAGTTCTACGTGTCTAGGACTTTGTGATCGAGAATCAGAATTCTCTGATCATGAGTCCCATGCATTTTGGGTACCGGGGTCAAGAGTCCCACTGGTTTGGGACTCTTCGATCAAGGTTTCATATTGATGGACTTTGATACCCGATTGCCCATCGAATTTGGACTCAATATTTATGAGAGGTTTAATTAGTGATTTGATCACTAATTAACTCAATTTGATTGAGTAATTATTTTTGGATCAAGTCCAATTGAATTAGATTCAGTTGGGTTTGACCCGATTAGGTTAAGAGTTGACCTAATCGTCGAGATAGTTTAGTCCCTGATTTGATTAGGGGTTGGGCTTAATCAATTTCTGATTTGATTAGGATTTTATTGAGCCTAATTAAGTCTAATTAAGTTAGATTTAAATTAGTCTAATTGGGCCTAACTTATTTGGTTCAATTAGGTTGGTTTAAATAATGAAACCACCTTGACCCAAACTCCCTGCGCCACCTCACATCCACTGCGCCCATTTGAATTCACGAGAAGGAATTTCTCATGAATTTTTTCTCATGCAAAGCCCTCCCCACGCCCACTTTTGTGCACCATATGGATGGATAAATCTGATTAGTTAACCATTCAAATTCAAAGTGTGTTTGAATTTGAATGGATAACTTATCTCTTGTGCCTTCATGCTTATCCACCTTGTGCGCCACATAACTTACACGAGAAAAGGTTTCTCATGAAACCTTTTCATGCACAAAGATTCCACGCCCTTCTCTTCTCATGCCATAAGTGGATAGGGATGAGTTGGTTTGCATTTGAATTCAAACTCAATTTGAATTCAAATGTGCAACCACTTATCTTTATCCTCTCACGCAGATAAGACACGTTCGACGTTGTTTTAAAAAGGGGAGAAAGGTGGGGCGTGCGTAAGAATTTTTGGAGAGAAAGTTTGGGGCATGAGGAACCTTTCTACATGAGGTGAATGTCCAAAACCTTTCGAGAGAAAAAGAAAGAAAAGAAAAAAAAAGGGTGCAGAGTTTTTCTTAATGTACCCTAGGGTTTCAGCTTGGGGTTCGGGAAGTGAGAAGGTGAGCTACGAGTGTCATGAGCCCACCAAATTTTAGGAAGATCTTCAACATCCTCTCAAGCATATTTGCTGACAATCTGAAGTATCTGAAGAATCAGCAGACATCAATCAAAGGAGTTTGATGAGCATCAACCATCAAAAGGGCTCTACAACGAGTTAGCACTCGTGAGGAGCCGATCAGACCGGGAGCCTCATGTGGATGATCCGCAGAGGCCAGACACCCTATGTGGCTGTGTTACGATGATCAGAGCCTCTCGATGATGATCAGATTGTGGAGATCAACTACCCGCATAATGGTATTATGTTCTGAACACATTACAGTAAAGTGTTTACTGTTCAAATTCGAATTTCAAATTTAAATGCATGCATGCTGTATATCATATTTAGATTTTAGTGTAGGGTAAATATATATTAATTAATTAGATTAATTAATATTTTTCACTGTGAAATCATAATTTTGAAAAAGTTTTAAAATTACCATTTTACTCTGGCACTCAAATTTTACTTCAAATGGTATCAGAGCAGGTTCTAAGATATGATATATGAATTTGCATGCATAGATTAAGTTATAATCTAAAAGTTTAAATTTAAAATTTGAAATTTAAAATTTAAAGTTTGAATTTTAAAAGTTGTTCGAAATTCAAAATTTAAAAATTTAAAATTCAAAATTTAAAATTTAAATCTTAAAATTTGAAATTTAAAATTCAAAATTTAAAAATTTAAAATTCAAAATTCAAAATTTAAAATTTGAAATTTGGTTGAAATTTCAAATTTGAAATTCAAAATTTAAAATTCAAAATTTGAAATTCAAAAATTTGAAATTTAAAATTTGAAATTTATTTGAAATTTAAAATTCAAAATTTAAAATTTAAATTTGAAATTTGGTTGAAATTTCAAATTTGAAATTCAAAATTTAAAATTCAAAATTTGAAATTCAAAAATTTGAAATTTAAAATTTGAAATTTATTTGAAATTTAAAATTCAAAATTTAAAATTTAAAATTTAAAATTTAAAATTTAGATTTTGAAATTGGTATATTTAGATATATTTGATCCAAGTAGTAAGTAATCGAATTGGGTTGGTTGCCACGGTCGTCCGGTCATAGGAGAAAAATAGGGTTTAAAGGCCCTCTCCTTCCATTCGATGGGGTCTCCTATGGCTGTAGGGGTGCCGCTGTAATTATATCCCATGCAGATGAAGCAGCGAAAAGACTTAATTGTAAAGGTTCAATTATAAAATTTATCATGAATGTTGTTGGTGCAAAAACCCGCTTGCGCCGGAGAAGCTGGAGTTGAGGAAGTCGCGGTCGCCGTCGGGACCTGCAAAGGAAGTCTAAACTGGAGGTGGGGTTGCTCTGGCAAGACCCTCCGACGCTCAAGTCAGTTCTCTGCCTCAACAAGAATGGAGTGCTCGAACGGAGAATTTAGAAGAGTTTTGAGATAAAAAGGATGAGAGCTTATGGAATAACGTATCTGGGGCCCCCCTTTTATAGGCGGAAGGGCAGTAGCCTGATAGCGATACCTGTAACCGTCTGGTAGTGGGCTGCCCAGGGTCAGGCGGAGTTTGTTGCGCAGAGTAGTGGAGTGGACCCGTGGCTATCACCGGGGCGTGCCACGTGGAGTCTGCCACGGGGAGTGGAGCGGCGTCCGTTGTCGTGACTTGCCAGTGGATGGGAGAATCGCGCGGTATCCATCACAGGAAGTGGAGCAGGATCGTGACCGTTATTGTGGCCTACCAGGGAGTAGTGGAACTGTGCGGAATCCACCGCAGGAAGTGGAGCAGAGCTGCGACCGTTACTGCGGCCTGTCAGGGAGTGATGGAGCTGCACGGAATCCACCGCAGGAAGTGGAGCTAGATCGTGGCCATTATTGTGGCCTGCCAGGGGGTGCAGATCCATCGACTGAAGTTCGACAGCGGTCGGAGTTCGGCCCCCGTAGGGGTCCGGGCGGAGTCCTCCTTGCGGTTGGGATCGTGGGTGGAGCCCGGCTCCCGTGGGAGTCCGGGCGGAGTCCTCTCGGAGCTGAAGTCGCGGGCGGAGCTCGGCTCCCGTAGGAGTCCGGGCGAAATTCCCTGCAATCAAAATCAGATGCAAAGTCCGGCTCCCGTAGGAGTCCGGACAAGGCTTACCGGCAGCTGATGTTGAGGACGGAGCCCGGCTCCTGTAGGAGTCCGGGCGGAGTCTACTTGCGGTTGAAGTTGTTGGCGGAGTCTGGCTCCCGTAGGAGTCTGGACGAAGTCTGCTTGCGGTTGAAGTTGTTGACGGAGTCTGGCTTCCGTAGGAGTCCGGACGGAGTCTGCTTGCGGTTGAAGTTGTTGGCGGAGTCCGGCTCCCGTAGCAGTCCGGACGAAGTCTGCTTGCAGCCGATGGAGTCAAGGATGAAGCTCGACTCCCATAGGAGTCCGGGCGGAGTCTTCCTGCAATTGAAGTTAAAGGCGAAGTCCGGCTCCCATAGGAGACCGGACAAGGCTTACCGACAGCTGATGTTGAGGGGAGTCCGGGCGGAGTCCTCTCGGAGCTGAAGTCGCGGGCGGAGCCCGGCTCCCGTAGGAGTCCGGGCGGAATTCCCTGCAATCAAAATCAGATGCGAAGTCCGGCTCCCATAGGAGTCCGGACAAGGCTTACCGACAGCTGATGTTGAGGACGGAGCTCAGCTCCCGTAGGAGTCCGGGCGGAGTCTACTTGCGGTTGAAGTTGTTGGCGGAGTCCGGCTCCCGTAGGAGTCCGGACGAAGTCTGCTTGCGGTTGAAGTTGTTGGCGGAGTCCGGCTCCCGTAGGAGTCCGGACGGAGTCTGCTTGCGGTTCAAATTTTTGGCGGAGTCCGGCTCCCGTAGGAGTTCGGATGGAGTCTGCTTGCAGCCGCTGGAGTCGAGGATGAAGCCCGACTCCCGTAGGAGTCCGGGCGGAGTCTTCCTGCAATTGAAGTTAAAGGCGAAGTCTGGCTCCCGTAGGAGACCGGACAAGGCTTACCGGCAGCTGATGTTGAGGGGAGTCCGGGCGGAGTCCTCTCGGAGCTGAAGTCGCGGGCGGAGCCCGGCTCCTGTAGGAGTCCGGGCGGAATCCCCTGCAATCAAAATCAGATGCGAAGCCCGGCTCCCGTAGGAGTCCGGACAAGGCTTATCGGCAGCTGATGTTGAGGATGGAGCCCAGCTCCCGTAGGAGTCCGGGCGGAGTCTACTTGCGGTTGAAGTTGTTGGTGGAGTCCGGCTCCCGTAGGAGTCTGGACGAAGTCTGCTTGCGGTTGAAGTTGTTGGCGGAGTCCGGCTCCCGTAGGAGTCCGGACGGAGTCTACTTGCAGTTGAAATTGTTGGCGGAGTCCGGCTCCCGTAGGAGTCCGGACGGAGTCTGCTTGCGGTTGAAATTGTTGGCGGAGTCTGGCTCCCGTAGGAGTCCGGATGAACCTTACCGACGGTTGACGTTTGGGACGAAGCTCTGCTCCCGTAGGAGTCCGGACGAAGTCTGCTTGCAGCTGCTGGAGTCGAGGACGAAGTCTGGCTCCCGTAGGAGTCCGAGTGGAGTCTTCCTGAAATTGAAGTTAGAGGCGAAGTCCGGCTCCCGTGGGAGTCCGGACGAGGCTTACCGGTAGCTGATGCTGAGGACGAAGCCCGGCTCCCGTAGGAGTCCGGGTGGAGTCTACTTGCGGTTGAAGTTGTTGACGGAGTCCGGCTCCCGTAGAAGTTCGGACGGAGTCTGCTTGCGGTTGAAGTTGTTGGCGGAGTCCGGCTCCCGTAGGAGTCCGGACGAACCTTACCGGCGATTGATGTTGGCGACGAAGCTCGGCTCCCGTAGGAGTCCGGGCGGACCTCCTGGAGCCGATTCTGCTGAGGACTTCGGCTGTGGGTATTTTATACCCAACACCAGTCCCCCTACTTCCGAGTTTGAATTTCAAATGAAGGAAGTACAGAGAGAGATGGGCACAACCGAAGCCGTCCCTTTGAATCCTGCGCATTGCCGCCCCCAAATATTTTGGCATTAAATGTGCGCGTGCTGGAGTCTTTTCGAATTGGGGCGATACGAAGAGATTCTTCAAAATTCCCGCAGGTACACCGGCCCAGGTATAGTGCAATTATAGTCCTGCCAACCGTCAGCCATTTTTAGCCGCCTGCCTGGGGGAGTGGGACACGTGTCGGGCGCGGACTGGCTTGAGGGGATTCGCGATCATCATGGCGCCGGATTCCAGGGTCTATTTAAACCCGTCCTCCCACCTTTAGGTGCCCTATTCCGTTCTAGAGTTCTTGTCAGCGTCTGCCTTCTCTTCGAGAGCCCTGTTTCAGTGGGCGTCTTCTCGAGCCGTAGGTGTCTTCTGTTTTCGTCCCTCTGGTCCCTCAGAGTGATATAGGTTAGTTCCAGCACCACCAACCTTCTTCCCACCGCCTAGGGACTTCTTCTCTGTCATTATCTTTTGCATCCCTCCGAGTTAGCTTCCTGTGGCCTCTCGTCCCCTCTTCTGTCCGTCTTCTTAGGGACCTTTAGAGCCCCCCCTTCGAAACTACTCGAAATGTCTTCTGGCTCTTCTGCTCCCTGCAGTTCCGGGAGCTCTTCCGCCTCAAACCCCCAGGTCCCCGACTCTGTAGACGAACCTGCGTCTGGGGCTGGGCTTCGCCCGATTTTCGCACCGGGTGCCATTCCATGTTCCCTGACCTCGGAGGAACTCCTTCTGATAAGGGTTCAGTACGGAGTTCCTCCGGAGTACGACCTGGAGCTGCCTGGCCCTTCTGACCGGGCCAGCACTCTCCCTTCCGATCATTTTTGTCTGTACCAGGAAGCATTCCGTGCCGGACTCCGGCTTCCGCTTCCTTCTTTTGTTGTTGCCCTCTTCCACTTCTTAAACATCTCCTTGGCTTCCGTGGCTCCGAATTCTTTTAGGTTCTTGATAGGATTCCTCTCCCTCTGCCATGTAGTCGAGGTCCAACCGTCCCTCTCCTTGTTTAGGCACTTCTATACCTTCAAGCGCCATCCTTCGGTGAAGGACTGGTGGTACTTCTCCCCCCAGTTTGACAAGAAGGGGTTGCTGAAAGGCGCCCCTTCTTCGATCCACAATTGGAAGGAGAAATACCTCTTCGTCCACTGCCCGACCCTGAGACTGGGCCTGCCCCCTTGGGGCTCTCTGAGGGATTCTGTCCGCCGGGCCCCCAGCCTGGGGGAGGATGACCTCCAGGCTGCCCGGAAGCTTCTAGCTTATTCCGCTCCTTCCCTTCCCAATCTTCTGAGGGAGCAGTTTCTTTTCAACATCGGCCTAAGTCCCCAGGATCCAGCGAGTATTCATCTTTTACCTTATCTTCTCTTTTCATGCCTTTCTTCTCTTCTTCTCTTTTTCTCCTCTGTTTCTTTCTTTCTTTCCCTTTCTTCTTTTCTTCTCTCTCTCTCTTTTTTTTTTTTTTTTTTTCCGACCTTTGACTCTTGATTGATTGGTTTGCTTCTTTTTCTTCTTTCTTTTCTCTTTTTCTTTCTCTTCTTTTTTTTTTTTTTAGGAATGGACGCCGAAGCAGCGCAGATGCTTGCCAGGGGCCTTAGGGCCCACAAGAGAAAGGGCGCTGCGACCTCCAGATCGGCGAAGAGGGCCAGGGCGAAGGAGTCGAGCTTAGCTGCACCCATCTAGGTGGCCCCGGCCATCGACATTTCCTCGGATGCCGAGCCAACGGCTCCCCGGGCCTCCTCGAGGAGTCCGCCGACTGGGGCCCCCGTTCTGGGGGTTCGCTCCACGGAGGCGCCCGCCGTGGGAAAAGAAGAAAATTGGTGGCCTGTAGGGCGAGTAGCCGCCGAACTGCTGCAGACGAGTCTCTCTGTTCTGAAGAGGGGTCGGAGAATCCTTTCAACGATAGGGACTTGATCAGGCGGCTGATCGACGGCTGCATTCTGCCTGACGTCGTGGAGAGGATCGACCGTGCCGATCCTGAGCAGCGGGCCTGGGACTCTTTGGGGTCCTTCCTTGAGGTAAGCGGATCTTCATTTACATGGCTACTCGGCCTTTGTTCTAATTCCCTAGCCGCCCTTGCAGATTGGGCACCAGCTCCTCGCCTATATCGAGGTGGTGAGCCGCACGAGGAGGGACATCCTCCAGGTGGAGGAACGCTGTCAGATGGAGGTTGCTCGCCTCCAAACAAAGACGGCCGAAGTAGTCGCCCTCCAGGAGGCCCTGGAAAGAGAGAAGCAAGCTCGGGAGGAGGAGAGGCAGATCTTAGAGGAATCGACGAGGAAGGCGGAGGCCGAGGTCGCCAACTTGGTCGAGCAAACTCCGGTCCTGGTCTCGGAGGCCTGAGCCCTTGCGGTGGAGGAATTCAAGGCCTCCATGGAGATTAGGGACCTGAAGGTCCAATTCGGCCAGGAAGCGTTCATAAAGGGGTTCGAGCTCTGCCAAGAGAAGGTGGCCAGAAAATTCCCATAGCTCGACCTCAGCTTCCTAGGCGAGGAGTCTGAAGACGAGGCCGGTCCCTCGTCAGCTGCCACTGCTGTCGCAGCTCCCGCACCGGGGACGCCGAGTTCTCCACCCCCGCCCTTGAGGTCTGAGACCTCGATCTTGTACCTTTATTTCATCGTAATTTTTCTTTTCTGTTTGTCTTCAAAAATTATTCAATCAATAAAGTTGAATTTCTTGTTGCGGACGGCTTCTCCTTCCCCCCCTCCTTCTCTCTATTCTTCTTCCTGCAATGAGTCATGCTTTGACGCTTTTGTCTTCCGATGGCAGTGTCCTGCGGAAGCACTCCCCCTGCCCCTGGGGGTCCCGCTGAAATCAACGATCCAGCGGCTGAAGAAGGAAGTCCTTCACCTGACAAGGAAGTTAAAGAAGATGGAAGGCGAGCTCCGCCGATTGAGAGAAGGTCATTCTGAAGCCACCGCTGAGGCCACCCACTTTCGGAATCTCCACGTGAAGGGGATCATGGAGTATAGCCGTAGGAAGGCGGACTTCACGAAGGAACTCGAGGAATGCAAGAAGAGCGCCAGCGACCGAATTTGGGCCCAGGCCGCCAGGATCAGCACCCTCAAGGTGGAACTGTCAGCTGCGAAGGGGAAGATCGGCCAGCTGGAAGGAAGTTCATCCCGGCTCTTGGCCTGGGTCGACGATGACCAGAGGTGGTCGAAGAAGGTCTCCGATTTTCAGCAACAGCTTCAGGACGCCGAGGTGAGCCGCGACGTGCAACGGGCTAGCTGGCGCAGGCAGGTGGAAGAATATAAAGGGAGATTCAGGGCGGCGGCCGACGAAGTCGTCCGTCTCCAAAGGCAGCTGGCTAGCAGGGCACAGCTTACTTCCGCCCGAGATTCTGAAGAGCTCCAAGCCCTAAGAGGCACCGTTGAGGGGATTTCTGTCTCCCTCGGGGAAAAGACAGCTGAGCTGCAACAACTGAAGATCCAATTGGCACTCGAGCAGCGGGCCGTCGCGGATGCGGAGGCAAAATCCGAGGTCTTGAGGAAGAGGCATCGAGAGACGGAGGCCGAGAGCCAGCGACTTCATCGGGCGCTCCAGGATGCGCTGCAGAAAAGGGGAGAGCTAGAAGAAGAAATTGAGAATCTGAGGCAGTCCTGGTTAAGGGACGGAGTAGATAATTCTAGGTCGGAGGGAGCAGGGCCTCCTTAGAGCTCTTTTTGTCTTTCTATCTTTTCATGTATTTACCTCCTTTTTGTCGTTTTGCCTTTCTTTCCTTGGCCTTCCGGGCTTTGTAGCGTGTATATCGAAAATGGAATGAAAAGGGCATTTTGTGTTACCTCGTCCGCGTATTGCACTAAATTGCCGTCCGCCGAACTTTTCTTGTTGTTTGACTTGTCTGATGTAGTCGTCGTTAGGGGGCGCCCGGTCGTCGATGCGTTAGCTCACCTTTTTCGTCGTACATGGCCGCAAGCCCGAGCTTGGCCGTCCGGGCTCCGTATTATTTCGGGGATGTCGTTGTCTTCCTAACCGGTGTCGAAAGTCTTTTTAGCGGCCGGAGGTGTTCGGTAGGAACTCTCCGTTTCAGTTGGGATGAAGTCCTTTAGGTCTTTTGGTGTGGTTCATCCTTCATCTGTTTCCGTCGTAGTTCGTCATCCTTCCTTTTTAATTTTCCTCCTCTTCTCGGAGTGAGGGCCTTCCCTCCGCTTTTCACGGGGTTGCATAGGAGCGAGGAGGTGCCGATGAGGGGCTTTTTCCTTTCACCCGATCTTGTTGGGCGGCCGGGCTTCGCCACCATCAGCTCTTGCTGCAGAAGTCATGGGTGGAACCCGGCTCCCGTAGGAGTCCGGGTGGAATCTTTCTTGACGTCGTGTACGGGGCCCGGCTCCCGTAGGAGTCCGGGTGGAGTCTTCCTTGGTGTCGTGGATGGAGCCCGGCTCCCGTAGGAGTCTGGGTGGAGTCTTCCTTGGCATCGTGAACGGGGTCCGGCTCCCGTAGGAGTCCGGGTGGAGTCTTCCTTGGTATCGTGAACGGGGCCCGGCTCCCGTAGGAGTCTGGGTGGAACCTTCCTTGGCATCGTGAACGGGGCCCGGCTCCCGTAGGAGTTCGAAACTTCCACTTTGCTCGAGCCAGGGCGAGGTTCTCCTCCCGTTCTCGGCTTAGTTGTGGGGGCGCGTTAGGGTGCTGTAAGGCCTCTCCCCCCATCCGGTCTAAAAGAACCGGGTCTTTGACTTTGCTCATGTCAGGATGAGGTTCTCCTCCTGTTCCTGACATGGCTGTGGGGGCACATCAGGGCATTGTAAGGCCTCTCCCCCCATCCGGTCTAAAAGAACCGGGCCTTTGACTTTGCTCATGTCAGGATGAGGTTCTCCTCTTGTTCTTGACATGGCTGTGGGGGCACATCAGGGCGTTGTAAGGCCTCTCCCCCATCCGATCTAAAAGAACCGAGCCTTTGACTTTGCTCATGTCAGGACGAGGTTCTCCTCCTGTTCCTGACATGGCTGTGGGGGCACATCAGGGCGTTGTAAGGCCTCTCCCCCCATTCGGTCTAAAAGAATCGGGCCTTTGACTTTGCTCATGTCAGGACGAGGTTCTCCTCCTGTTCCTGACATGGCTGTGGGGGCACATCAGGGCGTTGTAAGGCCTCTCCCCCCATCTGGTCTAAAAGAATCGAGCCTTTGACTTTGCTCATGTCAGGACGAGGTTCTCCTCCTGTTCCTGACATAGCTGTGGGGGCACATTAGGGCGTTGTAAGGCCTCTCCCCCCATCCGATTTTGAGATAGTCAGACTTTCATTTTAGGTATGCTTGGGCGGGGTTCTCCCCCGTTCCTAACATAACTTTATTTTTGGAGGGGTCATATCCAGTCATAATAAATCCATGCCAGATGGGAAGAGTATGTCAAGTAGAAAGAAATTTAGATTCAAGGTGAAATCGTAAGTGATACATTTACAGGTTTTTCGAGTTCCACGGTCGCGGGTAGTCCGCTCCTCCTTGAGACCCTCCGGTGATGGAGTCGATGGTCCCGATGGGAGGCCGGTCCCCGAGTTGCTCCTCTCTTCTTGGCGGTTCAGGCTGCGGAAGGGCCTTTGGCCGATCTCCTCTACCCTCGGGCATGCGTCGGATGAACCTGTCGAGTCGACCTCGCCGAATGAGCTCCTCGATCTCGTCCTGGAGCTGGATGCATTCCTCTGTGTCGTGGCCGTGGTCACGGTGGTAGAGGTAGAATTTGTTGGGGTTGCGCTTCCCGAGGTGTGTGCGCATCCTCTCCGACCTAGGGAGCTGCTCCCTGACCTCCATCAATACCTGGGCCTTCGAGGCGTTGAGGGGGGCGTAGTTGCGGAATCTCCCTGGTGGGGAACCCCGCCAAACCCCACGATCCGGGCTTCTCTGCCTGCGCGCCCGGGGTGGAGTATGGGCGCGCTTATGCCCAGGAGGGGATCGAGAATGCAGCCGGGCTTCCTTTGGCCCTTTTTTCAATTGCGGGCTTACTCGAGTCTCCCGCTTGTCGCTCCCTCGCCGTCTCCTCATCCTTCATTTTGAAGGCCTCTTCCGCTCGGGCGTATCCTTCGGCCCGGGCCAGCAAATCAGTAAAATCTCTGGGATATTTCTTCTCCAGGAAGAACAAAAGATCATTCTTCTGAAGGCCACCCTTCAGGGCGGCCATTGCGACTGATTGGTCCAAGTTCCGGACCTCCAGCGCCGCGATGTTGAAGCGGTTGATGTAGGCCCGAATGGACTCCCCTTCCCTTTGCCTGATGTTGATGAGCGACTCCGAACCCTTCCGTGGGTGCCAGCTGCTGACAAAATGGGCCACGAATTGGTGGCTCATTTGATCGAAGGAAAAGATGGTACCCGATTTCAAAGCCGAGTACCAGTTCCTCACCGCTCCCTTCAAGGTAGACGGGAAAGCCCGGCATAAGATGGCATCAGGAGCACCGTGAAGCAGCATCATCATCCGAAAGGCCTCCAGATGATCAACCGGGTCCGAAGTCCCGTCGTAGCTTTCGAACTGGGGAAGCTTGAAGTTTGGCGGGATCGGTTCCTGCATGATCATTTGGGAGAAGGGAGGGTCAGTACAAATATCCTCACCATAAGAGGGGGGTGCATGGCGGAGTTCTTCAATCTGCCGGTTCATCTCCTAGAGCCTCCGGTCCAGAAAATATTCTCGACTTTGAGTCTCGAGGGTCCTCTGGCAGAACGGGGGCAGGGATCTTCCAGGGGTGGAGTCGTGGTCCGATTGAGGGCTCTCTACCCTCGGGTTTGTTTTCCCAGGAAGGACGGGGTGGCTGGCCCAGGTGGCCCGCCCCGCCGCCGGGTTCTGGCATTCTGGGGATGCCCCTTCCGGGTGCGCCGACGCCTACGGCTACTGCTGCTGCATTGCTTGCACAGCTTCGGCGAGGCCTCTGACCTGCTGTGCCAGCAAGTCAAACTGCTCCGCGCTGACCGCCACATCGGAGGAGGAGGAGGAGGAGGTTGAGAAACAGGAGGGGAGGCCGGAGCCTGAGATCTAGCCGCGGAGGCCGTGGACCGTCGCGTGGACGCCTTGCGTGGAGGCATCGAGTATGGATCCCGCGGGGGAAAACAAGGAGTGGGTGTCGGAGGAGACGATCGGGAGTGGCTCCGTTGAACGCTCCTTTAAGAATAAGGGTAATGCGAAGACACAGGCCCTTCCTCTAGCGCCAATCCTGTTGGTGCAAAAACCCGCTTGCGCCGAAGAAGCTGGAGTTGAGGAAGTCGCGGTCACCGTCGGGACCTGCAAAGGAAGTCTAAACTGGAGGTGGGGTTGCTCCGGCAAGACCCTCCGATGCTCAAGTCAGTTCTCTACCTCAACAAGAATGGAGTGCTCGAACGGAGAATTTAGCAGAGTTTTGAGATAAAAAGGATGAGAGCTTATGGAATAACATATCTGGGGCCCCCCTTTTATAGGCGGAGGGGCAGTAGCCTGATAGCGATACCTGTAACCGTCTGGCAGTGGGCTGCCCAGGGTCAAGCGGAGTTTGTTGCGCAGAGTAGTGGAGTGGACCCGTGGCTATCACCGGGGCGTGCCACGTGGAGTCTGCCGCGGGGAGTGGAGCGGCGTCCGTTGTCGTGACTTGCCAGTGGATGGGAGAATCGTGCGGTATCCGTCGCAGGAAGTGGAGCAGGATCGTGGCCGTTATTGTGGCCTGCCAGGGAGTAGTGGAACTGCACGGAATCCACCGCAGGAAGTGGAGCAGAGCTGCGACCGTTATTGTGGCCTGTCAGGGAGTGATGGAGCTGCACGAAATCCGCCGTAGGAAGTGGAGCAGGATCGTGGCCGTTATTGTTGCCTGCCAGGGGGCGCAGATCCATCGGCTGAAGTTCGACAGCGGTCGGAGTCCGACCCCCGTAGGGGTCCGGGTGGAGTCCTCCTTGCGGTTGGGATCGTGGGTGGAGCCCGGCTCCCGTGGGAGTCCGGGCGGAGTCCTCTCGGAGCTGAAGTCGCGGGCGAGCCCGGCTCCCGTAGGAGTCTGGGCGGAATCCCCTGCAATCAAAATCAGATGCGAAGTCCGGCTCCCGTAGGAGTCCGAACAAGGCTTACCGGCAGCTGATGTTGAGGACGGAGCCCAGCTCCCGTAGGAGTCCGGGCGGAGTCTACTTGCGGTTGAAGTTGTTGGCGGAGTCCGACTCCCGTAGGAGTCCGGACGAAGTCTGCTTGCGGTTGAAGTTGTTGACGGAGTTCGGCTCCCGTAGGAGTCCGGACGGAGTCTGCTTGCGGTTGAAGTTGTTGGCGGAGTTCGACTCCCGTAGTAGTTCGGACGAAGTCTGCTTGCAGCCGCTGGAGTCGAGGATGAAGCTCGGCTCCCGTAGGAGTCCGGGCGGAGTCTTCCTGCAATTGAAGTTAAAGGCGAAGTCCGGCTCCCGTAGGAGACCGGACAAGGCTTACCGGCAGCTGATGTTGAGGGGAGTCCGGGCGGAGTCCTCTCAGAGTGAAGTCGCGGGCGGAGCCCGGCTCCCGTAGGAGTCCGGGCGAAATTCCCTGCAATCAAAATCAGATGCGAAGTCTGGCTCCCGTAGGAGTCCGGACAAGGCTTACCGGCAGCTGATGTTGAGGATGGAGCCCAGCTCCTGTAGGAGTCCGGGCGGAGTCTACTTGCGGTTGAAGTTGTTGGCGGAGTCCGGCTCCCGTAGGAGTCCGGACGAAGTCTGCTTGCGGTTGAAGTTGTTGGCGGAGTCCGGCTCCCGTAGGAGTCCGGACGGAGTCTGCTTGCGGTTGAAGTTGTTGGCGGAGTCCGGCTCCCGTAGGAGTCCGGACGGAGTCTGCTTGCAGCCACTGGAGTCAAGGATGAAGCCCGGCTCCCGTAGGAGTCCGGGCGGAGTCTTCCTGCAATTGAAGTTAAAGGCGAAGTCTGGCTCCCATAGGAGATCGGACAAGGCTTACCGGCAGCTGATGTTGAGGGGAGTCCGGGCGGAGTCCTCTCGGAGCTGAAGTCGCAGGCGGAGCCCGGCTCCCGTAGGAGTCCGGGCGGAATCCCCTGCAATCAAAATTAGATGCGAAGTCCGGCTCCCGTAGGAGTCCGGACAAGGCTTACCGGCAGCTGATGTTGAGGACGGAGCCCGGCTCCCGTAGGAGTCCGGGCGGAGTTTACTTGCGGTTGAAGTTGTTGGCGGAGTCCGGCTCCCGTAGGAGTCCGGACGAAGTCTGCTTGCGGTTGAAGTTGTTGACGGAGTCCGGCTCCCGTAGGAGTCCGGACGGAGTCTGCTTGCGGTTGAAGTTGTTGGTGGAGTCCGGCTCCCGTAGCAGTCCGGACGAAGTCTGCTTGCAGCCGCTGGAGTCGAGGATGAATCTCGGCTCCCGTAGGAGTCCAAGCGGAGTCTTCCTGCAATTGAAGTTAAAGGCGAAGTCCGGCTCCCGTAGGACACCGGACAAGGCTTTCCGGCAGCTGATGTTGAGGGGAGTCCGGGCGGAGTCCTCCTTCCGGTTGGGATCGTGGGTGGAGCCCGGCTCCCGTGGGAGTCCGGGCGGAGTCCTCTCGGAGCTGAAGTCGCTGGCGGAGCTCGGCTCCCGTAGGAGTCCGGGCGGAATCCCCTGCAATCAAAATCAGATGCGAAGTCCGGCTCCCGTAGGAGTCCGGACAAGGCTTACCGGCAGCTGATGTTGAGGACGGAGCCCAGCTCCCGTAGGAGTCCGGGCGGAGTCTACTTGCGGTTGAAGTTGTTGGCAGAGTCCGACTCCCGTAGGAGTCCGGACGAAGTCTGCTTGCGGTTGAAGTTGTTGGCGGAGTCCGGCTCCCGTAGGAGTCCGGACGGAGTCTGCTTGCGGTTGAAATTGTTGGTGAAGTCCGACTCCCGTAGGAGTCCGGATGGAGTCTGCTTGTGGTTGAAATTGTTGGCGGAGTCCGGCTCCCGTAGGAGTCCGGACGAACCTTACCGGCGGTTGACGTTGGCGACGAAGCTCGGCTCCCATAGGAGTCCGGACGAAGTCTGCTTGCAGCTGCTGGAGTCGAGGATGATGCCCGACTCCCGTAGGAGTTCGGGCGGAGTCTTCCTGCAATTGAAGTTAGAGGCGAAGCTCCGGCTCCCATGGGAGTCCGGACGAGGCTTACCGGTAGCTGATGTTGAGGACGGAGCCCGACTCCCGTAGGAGTCCGGGTGGAGTCTAGTTGCGGTTGAAGTTGTTGACGGAGTCCGACTCCCGTAGGAGTCCGGACGGAGTCTGCTTGCGGTTGAAGTTGTTGGCAGAGTCTGGCTCCCTTAGTAGTCCGGACGAACCTTACCGGCGGTTGACGTTGGCGACGAAGCTTGGCTCCCGTAGGAGTCCAGGCGGACCTCCTGGAGCCGATTCTGTTGAGGACTTCGGCTGTGGGTATTTTATACCCAACAAATGTGTTAGATTAGATCTAAAAGAATATTCATGATTTATTTTGATTGAGTTATTTTCTGTTATGTAATTAGCAATAGGATTGCTATTTATGAAATGTGCTGATCTGTTTGTGAAATGAGTCAACATATTTGATGAACAGAAAAATAAAACCTTTCAAATTTAAAAATTATTTTCGAAAAGCCAAACCCTGACCCATCAGCCCAAATACTTAATTAAAAGAATTAAGTGTTGTCAAGTTGGTCTAAAATTGTGAATTAAGACCTAAGATAATTGCATAAACTTGTGGGTCAATGGGTTAGATGGATTAGGTCCATAATTAGGTTAGACCTAAGGTTAGCTTAAAGAAATAGACTAAATTAGAGTAATTGATCAAATCTAATCAAAAGTTAAATTAGATTAGATCAAGGACACTCTAGCTCAACTCCAATAGTTGTAGTTGAATGGGTCCATGTCTTTAACTAGACCAAGATGGACTTAATTCATGGCTACGCGGTGGAACCCTATTTACTAAGTTGATCAAATTAAAACTAATGAACCGGTTGGTGTCTAAGGTAAGTTCGGTAGTTTGACCAATGGTTCTTAAGTGGGAGCTACTTGCATTGATTCGATCTCTGACGAGTTAATGGCATATCCCCACCACTGATCTCACTTACTTGGCCAACCTGATGAGTTAGGTTTTGATTAGATCACTTGGTGATTAGGGCTCATCCATGTCATTAGGTAAATCAGTGTGACTGATTTAGGTGCTCCTAATGCCGGCTTTAATTAAATCCTTTATTAATCTAACTTAGTGAAGTCAGTGGGAGGATTGAAATTGGCTGGTTAATTTCTTCTCTTCTATCCTTTAATAAAATTCTCAAAATTATTAGGTCTCTAAAATGATTAAGTTATAATGATAACTAAGTCATAGCCTCTCATTAATGATAATGAGTCCATTAGTTTAATAATCATTGGAGGCCCAAAGGCCTGGTGCTTATTGACTAATGGAATTATCATTCATAGTATGATAATTTGGTTTGAGTCTTTCTGATGGTGGTCAGGTTGGCCGGCCAAAGTCGGGCCTGATCATTTATTGGTCTGATTCACCAAATCAAGTCATGTTAATGATTGGACCTAACAGATCTTTTCAGTGGAGGCGAAAGCCTACTGATTAGGTTCTGGGGCAAAATAAATTACTAGAAGTTGTTTAGGGAAACAACTGGTTTTGAACCTACCCATAGATGCACTGGGTTGACCAACCAAAGTTGGGCTTGTGTGTAGTTTGTGTGGATTCTAGTACCCACTAAGGAATTAAAGTAATTCCTCGAATTAGAGGTTGAGGCTACCAGTTCGTTAAAAATATTGGGAGAAACTTTAGACTAAAGTCCAAGTCTTTAGTATTAATAATTTGTGTACTAATAGAGATCTGGTTTTTCTTTATGCAGTTATGGCCACTACCCTGTCACTCTGGTCATTATTAGATAATGACAAGCTCATGGGATCGAATTTTAATAGCTGGTATCGAAAATTAAAAATTATCCTTGAGCATGAGCGGATCCTTTATGTAGTAACGGATCCTGCACCCGAGGAGCCAGCCCTGAATGCGAGAGGGATGGTTCGAGACACTTACCAGAAGTGGCTTAACGATCGGACCACCGTTTGATGCATAATACTGGCGGCAATGAATGATGAGTTCAGCCGCAGGTTTGAGAACGCCCAGCCATAGGAGATGCTTCAAATGTTGAACGACTCCTTTGACACTCTTGACGACATTGAAAGGCACAAAACTAGTTGTGCCATTTTCAATGCTCGAATGAGGGATGGGGCCTCAGTCACTGATCATGTACTGTACATGATCGAAATGATTGAGTGCCTAAGTAAACTGGGCTTTCTCCTACATGAGCAGCTCCGTAAGGATGCGATCCTTAATTCATTGCCCAAGTTCTTCCTCTCCTTCCTTACTCATTTTCGAATGACAAAGCCTGCAGTGAACTACCATGGCTTGTTGGGGTTGCTGCAGAGCTTTGAGAAGGACCACCAGCTCCATAAGGAGTCGGTGAATATTGTGGGAGGGTCTTCTTCTGGTCGTCGATCCTTTAAGAAAGGGAAGAAGAACAAGAAGGTGCAGCCGCATGCTGGGACATCTGCACAGGGTCAGACTAAGAAGCGCAAGCCTGACCAGAGCCAGGCAGAGTGTTTCTTTTGCAAGAAGCAGGGGCACTGGAAGAAGAACTGTCCTCTATACATTGCCTTCCTGAACCCAAATAGGCCGAAGAAAAAGCAAGATAATTATATGATAACACCTTGCAACTTTTTCATTTGTGATACTACTGCCTGGGTATTGGATACCGAAAGCCCTTATCATATTTGCAATTCGATGCAGGGTCTGCAGGTCAGTAGGAGATTTGATGACGGCGAGAGCTTCCTGAACGTTGGAGATGGAAGCAAAGTTCCAGTTCTAGCTTTAGGAATCATGAACCTTGTAATCAATTATCGTAATATAATTTTGAGTGAATGTCACTATTGTCCAAACTTTTTATTAAATATTATTTCTGTAGGCCTTTTGGCCATGTACGGTTATCAATTTTTAATAAAAGAAAATGTTTGCAATATCATTTTGAATGGTATTACAATATTTGTTGGACAACTAAATAATGAAATTTACTTACTATCACAACCTGTTAATGTGGTTCAAATCTCCGGTAAACACCCTAGAATAGATAATGTGTCAGAAGTCTACCTTTGGCACTGTAGGCTAGGTCATATCAATAAGAACAGGATAAACAGGTTGGCTCAAGAAGGAATTCTTGAAGTTGCTGATTGTGTATCACTTCCAACCTGTGAGTCCTGTCTTCTTGCGAAGATGACCAAGTCACCTTTTACTGGAAAAGGTAAGCGAGCCAGTGAACTCTTGGGTCTGGTACATTCTGATGTATGTGGACCCATGAGCTCAAGTGCAAGAGGTGGATATTTCTACTTTATAACCTTCAAAGATGACCTATCGAGGTATGGGTATGTCTATTTAATGAAACATAAGTCAGAGTCATTTGAAATGTTCAAACTATTCTAAAATGAGGTAGAAAAATAAACTGGAAAGTGTATTAAAACTCTTCGATCTGATTGAGGAGGTGAATACCTTTCCAATGAATTTTTGATATATTTAGGGGAGAATGGGATTCTCTCTCAGTGGACTCCTCTTGGAACACTACAGCATAATGGTGTGTCTGAAAGGAGGAATCGGACCTTGTTAGACATGGTCTGATCCATGATGGGGTTTGCTGGTCTACCGATCTCCCTCTGGGGATATGCACTCGAATCGGCTTGTTACCTTCTAAATAGGGTTTCGAGTAAGTCTGTAACCAAAATGTCATATGAGTTATGGATAGGATGTAAGCCAGTACTCTCGCACCTTAGGGTTTGGGGGTGTCCGACTTATGTTAAATATTTAATTACGGACAAGCTTGGACCTAGGTCTGACAAGTGTAATTTCATAGGGTATCCAAAAGAGACCAAAGGGTATTATTTCTACCTAGCTGATGAGCAAAAGGTGTTTGTCAGCCTTAAGGCAATCTTTTTAGAAAAAAAGTTCCTTGGTGAAGGGACAGTTGTCTCAAAGATCAAACTTGAGGAAGTTCGACAGGTGAAAAAATCGACAAAAATAGCTGAACCTGAACCTGATTTGGTTAGATCAGATCCGGAGCCCATTGTTCCTGTACCCTTAAGGCAATCTAGTAGAGTACCACGTCAACCGGACAGATACTATGATTTCTTGGTCAGGGATGGAGATCCTATCGAACTTGATGAAAATGATGAGGATCCAATCACCTGTATGGATGCAATGCAGAGACCTGACTTTGAGAAATGGCAGAGGCCATGAAATCCGAAATGGAGTCCATGAAGGTCAATGATGTGTGGACATTGGTTGACCCACCCGAAGGAGTAAAACCCATAGGGTGTAAATGGGTCTTCAAGAGGAAGAGGGGCGCAGACGAAAAGGTGGAAACCTATAAAGTCCATCTAGTTGCCAAGGGATATCATCAACGTTATGGTATAGACTATGACGAGACATTTTCTCCTGTGGCAATGCTCAAATTCATTCGGATTATGCTTGCGATAGCTGCCCATCTGGACTATGAAATCTGACAAATGGATGTGAAAACAGCTTTTCTAAATGGAGAGCTGGACGAAGAGGTGTATATGATACAACCTGAAGGATTCACATCCACAGATAAGTCTAAGGTGTGCAGGCTACAGAGGTCCATTTGTGGACTTAAGCAGGCATCCCGGAGTTGGAACATATGTTTTGATAGGATGATCAAGACGTATGGCTTTGTTAAGAACGGAGAAGACCCTGCATTTATAAGTGGGCTAATGGTCAAATAGTAGTATTTCTTGTATTGTATGTGGATGACATTCTCTTAATCGGGAATGATGTCCTTGCATTACAGGAAATAAAGATTTGGCTGTCATCACAATTCTCCATGAAGGATCTGGGAGAAGCTTCCTACATCCTAGGGATGAGGATCTATAGGGATAGATCTAAATGGTTGCTTGGCTTATCTCAGTCCACGTACATTGATACTATGCTGAAAAGGTTCAGCATAGAGAATTCTAAGAAAGGCTGTCTACCGATAGGCCATGGAATTTCTCTCTCGAAGAGGGATTGTCCGACAACACCTCAAGAGAGAGAGCATATGGATAGAATTTCATATGCTTCAGCAGTGGGATCTATCATGTACGCCATGACATATACACGACCAGATGTAGCATACTCACTAGGGGTAGTGAGTAGATACCAATCTGATCCAGGGGAGAATCACTGGAAGGTTGTTAAAACCATCTTGAAGTATTTATGAAATACTAAGGACCAGTGGCTTGTTTATGGTGAATTAGACTTGAGACTTATAGGGTTTACAGACTTTAGTTTTCAGTCTTATCACGATGATATCAAGAGTGTGTCGGGATTTATTTTTACCCTTAATGGTGGGGCTGTCTGCTGGAAAAGTTCCAAGCAGCACACAGTGGCTGATTCAGTTTGTGAGGTGGAGTATGTCGCTGCATCAGATGCTGCCAAAGAAGCGGTGTGGCTGAAAAAAATTATCACCGAGCTTGGAGTAGCACCCTCCCTTGTTGGTCCAGTTCTGCTCAACTGTGACAGCTTTGGAGCCATAGCTCAGGCGAAGGAACCAAAGGTACACCAGCGGACGAAGCATATTCTGCACCACTACCATCTCATCCGAAAAATCATGGATCGAGGTGACGTCGACCTTTAGAAGATCGATGGAAAGGAGAACCTGGCCGACCCATTCACTAAAGCCATTGCGGTGAAGGAGTTCGACGACTTCAAGTCGAAGATGGGTATTAGATACTGCATCGATTGGCTTTAGACCAAGTGGGAGATTGTTGGGAGTAGTGTCCCAAAGCCAAATTGTTAGCCTATTGACAGTTGTGCTCTTTGTTGTATTAGTACATAAATCATAAATAAATAAAAATTATTTTAGCATTTTTCATCACAAATTATCATCTTCTAATGAACTCCTGTGTTGTGGTGAAGTCCTTAGGACTATTTAGACTCGACAAAGGAGGATTTGTCATTTAGTCCTTAAACCAGTTCGCGACCAAATGATACGTTGTTACCAAGGACAACAATGTTTATCAAGCATAGGTCATTGTGTGCCATATAGGTTGGTTGTCCTCTTAACCAAAGAGTGTGGAGACACTGGTATGGCATACAGGTGAGATGTAAGGGTACATCTGCACTGAACGTGACCAACTTCGGAGCTATCTCTGCTGTCAAGATTTACTCCGATGGGATATGGGTATAAATGTCTCTCTGATTTGAGACCACCATGGTGACTTGCAAGCAACTCACTGCACTTAGGAACTGGACTACCTGAATTTCTAATTCAGTGACGGAAGGATGCTGGGTGTAGTCAAGTACTTGACTTGTCGGTGCGTGTGTCAAGATGGGATTGACCACTGCAGTTCAGGAGCTATGTACAGTCGTATTTCAATTTAGCAAAATCTTGGCCAGGGTAGTCCTAGTGAGGAGTCACAGGACTATTTGAGTTGAACACGACTCAGATGATCTAATTAGGGTTGACAGTTTAACCCTGAGTCATCCTAAACACAGGGGTCAAAAGGGATGAATTATACAGTAACCATATTTACGTAGGTTCTGAGTATTACGATTGTGACTATTCGACCTATCCAGATGTCGGGTACCATTGCTAGATGGTCATTTCGATTAGTACAGGAATTGGTTCCTGTACTACTGGCTTAGGTTCGAACCTGCGGGATCACACACATTAGAGATTCCTATCTGATCTGATGACTTATGAAAAGTCTTAATGTTCCTGGACTATGATTCCTACATGTCTGGAACTCTGTGATTGAGAATCAGGATTCTCTGATCATGAGTCCCACGCATTTTGGGTACCAGGGTCAAGAGTCCCACTGGTTTGGGACTCTTCGATCAAGGTTTCATATTGATGGACTTTGATACCCGATTACCCATCAGATTTGGATTTAATATTTATGAGAGGTTTAATTAGTGATTTGATTGCTAATTAACTCAATTTGATTGAGTAATTATTTTTGGATCAAGTCCAATTGAATTGGATTCAGTTGGGTTTGACCCGATTAGGTTAAGAGTTGACCTAATCGTCGAGATGGTTTAGTCCCTGATTTGATCAGAGATTGGGCTTAATCAATTTCTGATTTGATTAGGATTTTATTGAGCCTAATTAAACTTAATTAAGTTGGATTTAAATTAGTTTAATTGGGCCTAACTTATTTGGTTCAATTAGGTTGGTTTAAATAATGAAACCACCTTGACCCAAACTCCCTGTGCCACCTCACATCCACTGTGCCCATTTGAATTCACGAGAAGAAATTTCTTGTGAATTTTTTCTCACACAAAGCCCTCCCATGCCCACTTTTGTGTGCCATATGGATGGATAAAGCTGATTAGTTAACCATTCAAATTCAAAGCATGTTTGAATTTGAATGGATAACTTATCTCTTGTGCCTTCATGCTTATCCATCTTGTGCGCCACATAACTTACACGAGAAAAGGTTTCTCGTGAAACTTTTCCATGCACAAAGATTCCATGCCCTTCTCTTCTCACATCATAAGTAGATAGGGATGAGTTGGTTTGCATTTGAATTCAAACTCGATTTGAATTCAAATGTGCAACCACTTATCTTTATCCTCTCACGCGGATAAGACACATTCGACGTTGTTTTTAAAAGGGGAGAAAGGTGGGGCATGCATAAGAATTTTTGGAGAAAAAATTTGGGGTGTGAGGAACCTTTTTACATGATGTGAAGGTCCAAAACCTTCCGAGAGAAAAAGAAAGAAAAGAAAGAAAAAAAGGCACAGAGTTTTTCTTAGTGTACCCTAGGGTTTCAGCCTGGGGTTCGGGAAGTGAGAAGGTGAGCTACGAGTGTCGTGAGCCCACCAAATTTTAGAGAGATCTTAAACATCCTCTCAAGCATGTCTGTTGATAATCTAGAGTATCCAAAGAATCGACAGATATCGATCGAAGGAGTTTGATCAGCATCAGCCGTCAAAAGGGCTCTACAACGAGTTAGCACTCGTGGGGAGCCGATCAGATCGGGAGCCTCGTGTGGATGATCTGCAGAGGCCAGACACCCTATGTGGCTATGTTGTGATGATCAGAGCCTCCTGACAGGGATCAGATTGCGGAGATCAACTACCCGCATAAAGGTATTGTGTTCTGAACACATTATAGTAAAGTGTTTACTGTTCAAATTCGAATTTTAAATTTAAATGCATACATGCTGTATATCATATTTAGATCTTAGTGTAGGGTAAACACATATTAATTAATTAGATTAATTAATATTTTTTACTATAAAATCATAATTTTAAAAAAGTTTTAAAATTATCATTTTACCCCTGCACTGAATTATGCTTCATCTAATCCATCAACCAGACAGGGGTTAGACTGACCATTTCTTTGTAAGGCTATATTATAGCAGTGTCTTGCCAGGTCTTGATCTTCTCTGACCTCTCTGACCCCTTAGCTTGTAGAAAATTTCAATTTCAAATGGTAGGTCGATACCACAGCTCGGAGGGCGTTGAGTCCAGGTCGGCCGAGTATTGTGTTGTAGGCAGACGACGCCCTTACTACCAGAAAATCCACTTGCACTCTAGATTATTTCGGGCACCGACCTACAACTACGGTCAAAGTTATTACTCCTTCCACTAGCACAGCATTGCCAGTGAACCCTACCAATGGGGAGCTTATCGACCCTAATCGATCATCTGGAATGGATATTTTCGAGAATGCATCGTAAAATAAAATATCGATCGAGCTTTCATTATCAACAAGAATGCAGCGTACATCATAGTCAGCAATATTTAAAGAAACTACGATCACATCATTATAGGAGAATTGGATCCCCTGGGCCTCTTCTTCAGTAAAGGTTATAGATTCTTCAGTCCTCCGCCACTTGGGCAGTCCAGCCGGTCCGCTGGCTGCTCCCTGTTGAGGTCCTCCAGAGATGGTGTTGATGATCCTGATTAGAGACCGATCTTCCGGCTGTTCTTCCCTCCTTGATGTTTCTGGTTGTGGTAGAGCCCTCGATCGATCTTTCCTACCTTCAGGTCAGTGCAAGATGAATCTGTTAAGCCGACCCGTCTGATGAGCTCCTCGATCTCGTCTCGGAGCTGAATACACTCCTCCATGTCATGGCCGTGGTCACGATGATAGAGGCAGAACTTGTTAGGGTTGCACTTCCCAGGGTATGTGCACATCCTTTCCGGCCTTGGCAGCTTCTCTCTGATCTCCATCAACACTTGAGTTTTTGGAGCATTAAGAGGGGCGTAGCTGTGGAATCTTCCTGGGGGAGAGCTCCGCCAAACTCTGCGGTCTGAGCTTCTCTATCTACGAGGTCGGGGGGGAGTTCGAACATGCTTGTGTCCTAGGGAAGTTCGAGAACATGGCCAAACTTTACTCGGCCCTTTTTCAGCTGCAGGCTTGCTAGAGTCACCCGCCTGTCGCTCCTTCGCAGCCTCCTCATCCTTCAGCTTGAAAGCTTTTTCTACTCGAGTATATCCTTCAGCTCGAGCCAGCAAATCAGCGAAGTCCCTAGGATACTTCTTTTTCAGAGAAAATAGAAGGTCATTCTTTTGAAGACCGCTCTTCAGGGCAGCCATTGCAACTGATTGATCCAAGTTTTGAACCTCCAATGCAGCGGCGTTAAAATGATTGACATAAGTTCGGATGGATTCTCCCTCCTTCTACTTGATGTTGATGAGGGACTCCGAACCTCTTCGAGAATGTCAGCTGCTGATGAAATGAGCCACAAACTGGTGGCTCATTTGATCAAAGGAGAAGATAGTACCCGACTTCAGTGCCGAGTACCAATTTCTTGTTGCTCCCTTCAAGGTAGATGGGAAAGCTCAACACAAGATGGCGTCTGGTGCGCCATGGAGCAGCATCATTATCCGAAAGGCCTTCAGGTGGTCAACCAGATCTGAGGTCTCGTCGTAACTCTCAAATTGGAGGAGCTTGAAGTTCGACGGGATCGATTCCTGCATAATCATTTGAGAAAAAGGAGGATCAGTACAAATATCCTCACCATAAGCAGGGGGAGCATGGTGGAGCTCTTCGATCCACCGGTTCATCTCTTGAAACCTTTGATCCAGGAGATCCTCTCAATCATGAATCTCGAGGGTCTTCTGGCAGAATGGAGGTAGGGACCCTCCGAGATTAGAATCGTGATCAGACAGAGGGCTCTCCACCCTCTGCTTCCCCTTTTCGGGGGATATAGGGTGACTGGCCCAAGTGGGCTATCCGATCGTCGCTTCTGGAACTCCGACAATGTTCTTTCCAGCCGCACAGATGCCTGCGGCTGCTGCTGCTGCTGCATGGCTTGCACTACTTTCATGAGACTCCTGACCTGCTGAACCAGCAAGTCGAACTACTCCATGCCGACTGCCATTATCGGAGGAGGAGGAGCCTAAAAAATTGAAGACGAGGTCGGAGCCAACGGATCTTGCTGAGATCTGGCCATAGAGGCCATAGATCACCTGGTGGATGCCTTTCGGGGAGGCATCAGGTTGGGATATGGTCGGAGAAGAAGAAGAAGATGTCGAAGAAGATGACTAGAGACAGTCCCATTGAGTACTCCTCTAAGAATAAGGGTCCTGCGAAGACACAAACCTCTTCCTCTAGTGCCAATTCTGTTGGTGCAGAATTTTGCCGATGTCAGAGAAGCCGGAGTCGAAGGGATCACGGCCGCTGTCGGGACCTGCAAGGAAAGCCTAAACCGGAGTTGGGGGTGCTCCGGCAAGACCCTCCGATGCTCAAGTCAGTACTCTGCTTCAACAGAAATGGAGCACTCGAATGAGATTTTGGCAGAGTTTGGAGATAATACTTACAGCTTAGAGGAGAACGTATTTAGGGGATCTCTTTTATAAATGGGAGAGCGTAACTGATTGACAGCGACATCCGTAATTGCCTGGTAGTGGGCCATTTGGGACTGTTAGAGCATGATTCTGGCTACTCCCATGGACCTTGGGTGCAGCAAAACCAGCAACGAATAAATCTGGAGACTTCTGGACTCGATCGAAGGCCCTTGACGAAATCAGCCTGATTGCTGTCTTCTTCGTCAGCCTTTCGTTCCAGATGATGAACGCCTCTAAGATCACCTCTAAAAAATCCAAGATCTAGTACCCAACTAGACCAGGCCTAGACCGAGGTCTTTCAATTTGTAGATCTCAAATTGGGGCATTCCAGATAGGGAAGAAGGTAGATAGAACCAGATCTTGCAGATCTATCCTGCTGCAGCCTTTCTTGTAGATCTGTTGATGGAGATTTCACCCGTGCCTCAAACAACCTCAGATCAACTCCAGATCTGAGAGAAACTTGTACCAACCTCATAGTAAGAGATTTAAAGTCCTGGACCTGATGTTTGAGTGGCTGCAAGAGAGGGAGAGCAGATATGGTTGGCGGCACAAAGGGGGAGGGGCTCAAAGCTCTAGCACCTCCCCTGCTTTTCCTGCCTTCTATGGACCTGGCGGCAAGAAACCCTAGGGTTTCTTGCTCCTGGAGCATGGAGAATAGCTAGAGAGAGGGAGAAGAGAGAGAGAGACTTGGGAGAAATGATTTTCATATTCCTTTTGGCTTAATCAAACCTATACAGTGCATGTATATATAAACACAGGGTCAAGTGACCCAAACCCAAAACTCCCTTGACCAACTCTATGGGAGATTAGGTTAACCCAAGCCCATGTACACCCATGACTCGTCCTAATCTCACCTATCCTGGACCCAGACCTGGCCCATAAAGAGTTGGTCCCTTGAGGCCCACATAACCTAGACCTCAAGAACTTGAAAGGCCCACAGCCTTTCAACCTAGGGCCCAACTAGCCCTAGAGCCTCCATGAAGCCCTCATGAATGATGGACCTTGGCCTTAGCCTTGGTCTCCTGGGCCTTGGACACACCACTTGGATCACAACAATCTCCACCTAGGTGTCCCAAGGCCTCAACCAGCTCCACTCTGTCCATCAGCCGAATCAGCTCAACACATCTCTGAAAGCTGTATTATGGAAGTACCTTCGTAAGTGCATCAGCTGGGTTCTTCTTGGTGTGTACCTTGACCAGCTCCACCTCGCCATCCTCCACAAGATCCCTGATTCGATGATACCGAATGTCAATGTGCTTTGTCCTTGCATGATAGACTGAGTTTTGCACTAATAGAAGTGCACTCTGGCTGTTACAATGCACTCTAATGGCCTCCTGAGTAAGGCCCATCTCCGTCAATAAATTCTTCAGCCAAATTGCCTCCTTAGCTGCTTCTGTCAGCCCGATATACTCCACCTCTGTAGTGGATAGGGCCGTGATAGGCTGCAGAATCAATCTCCAAGAAATAGGACCTCCATACAGGCTAAAGATGAAGCCTGTCATAGACCTTCGGGTATCCACATCTCCTCAAAGTCTGCATCTACATAACCGCCAATCAGCCCCTGAGCCTCCTGTAGGAACCAGATCTAGGGTTTCAGGGTTAGATCTTGAAACTTTTCAAGATCATACAGCGGAAGACTAAAATAAATCAAAATTTATTTTCTAAAACTAGAGAATCCCTAGATCTAAGATCTTATTACATGATTATTACATAGCATTAAATCAAAAATTAAAATATATAAATATAGCATGAACTACATGTTGATCATATCAACATGTTTTTATACCACATCTAATGTATGTATTAAACAATAGATCAGATCTATTACCTTGCAAGTTAGACGCTCTAACCTCGCTGATCCAGGCTTAAGGATGATGTTGCAAGCCACACATACATCCGGCCTCTAGGAGTCGTCCACACGAGCCCACGAATCTCGATCAGAAGTCCTGCTTCAGGAAATCAGTACAGTATGCTAGTACTGCGCTGATCCTTCTTTGATGGTTGATCAGGTGCGTCCTTCTTCTTGATTTAGACTCTTCCAAAGATGGAAAGTAGAAGGAGGAGTTTCAGATCTGAGACACTCTCAGGAAACTCAAGATGGAGGGAGGAAAGATATGAAAACTAAAAAACCCTAGAAGAAGACCCTCTTCTTCTTCACATTTTTCTCTCTAGATATCCTAACTTGCGTCTTTTATATCTCCATGACCCAAAGGTATTTCTCTCTGATTTTTGGATGTCACAAAGGTCTCTCAAATCTATATCTTCTCCTAAAAGTTTACAAAAAAAACTCATCTTATATAGAGAGATATGATAGAGTCCTTGTCTAGGTCAAACACCTAGTCAAGGCTTATCCAAACAAGGCAAGTTAAGGGGCGCCCAACTCTTGAGCACCTCCTCCATATTTTCATGCATGGATTATTAGAAAAGGGTACACAATGTATACCCTAAAATCCATGAAAATTCCAAAAAAAATTTGGATAAATTCGGTGCAAAATTGAAAGAGTTTTGGATTTCTAAAACTCTATCTCATAGAATTCGAAATCCAAACTTATTCCTTTTTTATTTGATCCAAACCACCTTCCATGTAAGAAAGAAGAGAGGAAACCTTTTGTGAACATGGGAGAGACCTGGGAGAGGGCTTTTGTCACACAAAATAAGTGGAGATTGGCATTGAATAAGAGAGAGGGCGTGGGGAAGGCTTATGTGGTGCAAGGTGGAATCCTAGTCTTACTAGGATTCTATCTTATGACTTGTTTTAATTTGGTTTTCCAAACCAAATCAAACCAAAATTAGATCAACCTAATTAAAATAGGTCTTAACCCAATTAAAAATCTAATTTAATCAGATTAAATTAGATTTAAATCTGATTTAATTTTCTAATCAAATTAGAAATTAGATTGATCCAAGTCCTAGTTGAACTAGGACTAGTTTTTCCTTGCACTTGGCTTATCCAATAAATCAATTGGACTTGATCCAATCAAATCCAAACCAAATCTAATTAAATCATATTTAATTAGACTTAATCTCAGCCCATTGGCTTAATCAAATTAAGCCAATTAGCAATCGAATTGCTAATCGATCCTCCTACAACACTTGCACTGGGTTAAATGTCAATCGTATTGATCATTTAACCATAGAACGATTCTTAATCGTTGATCAACCATTCGATCGGATCATGAACTCTAATATGTGTGACCTCATAGGTTCCAACCTAAGCCGATAGCATAGAAATAAATTTCTGTACCAATCGAAGTGACCATCTAGCAATGATACTCGACGATCGGATAGGTCGAATGTGTAGAACAACATCCTTAGAACCCATGCGGATATAGTTTTCATATAATTCATCTCCTTGACCAAAATGATCATAGGACACCCCAGAGTTCAACTGTCAACTCTGATCAGGTTGTCCACATTGTATTTCAAAATATCAAATCCATCTGATGGATTACCCTGGCTAAGATTTTGCTAAATTGAAATACAGCGACTCATTCTTCTCCAACTCTTGGAGTGGTCAATCCCATCTCGATCACACTCTGACTTCGCAAGTACTTGACTATGCCCAGAAGCCTTCCATCCCTGAATTAGAAATTCAGTTAGTCCAGTACCAAAGCACAGTGAGTTACTTGCAAGTCACTGAGGCGATCTCAAGTCTAAGGGATACTTATACCTATATCCCATCAGAGATATTCTCGACAGCAGAATACTCTAGAGTTGGTCACGTTCAATGACGATGTACCCTTACATCTCACCTGTATGCCATACAGTGTCTCCACACTCCTTGGTTAAGAGAACAACCAACCCATATGGCCTACAGCGACCTATGCTCGATAGAAGCTGTCATCCTTATTAACAGCTTATCATTTGGTCGTGAACAGTTTTAAGGACTAATCGATAAATCCTCTCTTTATCAAACTTAAATAGTCCTAAGGACTTCATCATAACAACGGAGTTCATTAGAAGATGAAAGCTTATGATGAAGATGCCAAATATATTTTATTTATTAACAAATCAATTACAATACTTGGTTGCTCAACCGTCAACAGCTTGACGATTGACTTTTTGGGACATATTTTCCAACAACTCCCACTTGTCCTAAAGCCACTCGGCATAGTATCTAATACCCATCTTCGACTTGTGGTTGTCGAACTCCTTTATCGTCAGGGCTTTAGTGAAGGGGTCGGCTAGGTTTTCCTTTCCGTCGATCTTCTGAAGGTCAACATCATCTCGATCCACGATCTCTCGGACCAGGTGGAAGCGGCGCAAGATATGCTTCGTCCGCTGATGTGCTTTGGGTTCCTTCACCTGAGCTATGGCACCAGTGCTGTCGTAGTAGAGCAGGACTGGACCATCGAGGGAGGGTGCTACTCCGAGCTCGTTGATGAATTTTCTCAGCCACACAGCTTCCTTCGCGGCATCCGATGCTGCGATGTACTCCGCTTGACAAACAAAGTCTGCCACAGTATGCTGCTTGAAACTCTTCCAGCAAATGGCTCCACCATTCAGAGTAAAGATATAACCCGACACACTCCTACTGTCATCATGGTCAGATTGGAAGCTAGAGTCTGTGAACCCCACAAGTTTCCAATCTGACTTGCCATAAACCAACCATTGGTCCTTAGTATTTCTCAAATACTTAAGGATGGCTTTAACCACTTTCCAATAATTTTCTCCAGGATCATATTGGTATCTACTCACTACTCCTAGTGAGTATGCCACATCTGGTCTTGTACATGTCATGGCATACATGATAGATCCCACGGCTGAAGCATATGGGACTCTACTCATACGCTCTCTCTCTTCAGGAGTTGTCGGACAATCCTTCTTAGAGAGAGAAATTCCATGGCCTATCGGTAGATAGCCCTTCTTGAAATTCTCCATGCTGAACCTCTTTAGCACAGTGTCTATGTACATGGACTGGGATAACCCAAGCATCCTTTTAGATCTATCCCTATAGATCTTCATCCCTAGGATGTAGGATGCTTCACCCAAGTCCTTCATGGAGAACTGTGATGACAACCAAACTTTTATTCCCTGTAGTGCGGGGATGTCATTCCCGATTAAGAGAATGTCATCCACGTACAAGACAAGGAATACCACAACTGGACCATTTGCCCATTTATAGATGCAGGGCTCTTCTCCATTCTTAATGAAGCCATACGTTTTGATCACCTTATCAAAATGCATGTTCCAACTCCAAGAAGCTTCCTTCAATCCATAAATAGATCTCTGAAGCTTGCACACCTTGGACTCATCTGTGGATGTAAACCCCTCAGGTTGTATCATATACACCTCTTCGGTCAGCTCTCCATTCAGGAAGGCTGTCTTTACATTCATCTGCCAGATCTCATAATCCAGATGGGCAGCTATTGCAAGCATTATCCGAATGGATTTGAGCATTGCCACAAGGGAAAACATCTCGTCATAGTCAATACCATAACATTGACGATACTCCTTGGCGACCAGACGGGCTTTATAGGTCTCCATCTTTTTGTCTGTGCCCCTCTTCCTTTTGAAGATCCATTTACACCCAATGGGTTTAACCCCTTCAGGTGGGTCAACCAATGTCCATACATCGTTGACCTTCATGGACTCCATTTCGGATTTCATGGCTTTAAGCCATTTCTCAGAATCAGGTCGCTGCATTGCATCCATATAGGTGATCGGATCCTCATTATTCTCATCAAGTTCGATGGGATCACCGTTCCGGACCAAGAAATCGTAGTATCTGTCCGGCTGATGCGGTACTCTACCGGATCATCTTAATGGTGCAGGTACATTGGGCTCCGAATATAATCTAATCATATCAGACTTAGGTTCAGCTATTGGTGTTGGTCCTTCTACCTGTTGAACTTCATCAAGTTCAACCTTAGAGGCAACGGTTCCTTCACCAAGGAACTCCTTTTCTAAAAAGATTGCCTTAAGGCTGACGAACACCTTTTGTTCATCAGCATGGTAGAAAAAATATCCTTTTGTCTCTTTGGGGTACCCTATGAATGAGCATTTGTCAGACCTAGATCCAAGTTTGTCTGTGACTAATCGTTTGACATAGGCCGGGCACCCCCAGACCCTAAGGTGTGAAAGTGCTGGCTTACGTCCCATCCATATCTCATATGGAGTCTTAATTACAGACTTACTTGGAACCCTATTTAATAGAGAACTGGCCGATTCGAGTGCATATCCTCAGAAGGATATCGGCAAGCTAGCAAAACCCATCATGGATCGGACCATATCTAACAAAGTCCGATTCCTCCTTTCAGACACACCATTATGCTGTGGTATTCCTGGAGGAGTCCATTGGGAGAGAATCCCATTCTCTCCTAGATATGTGAGAAATTCACCAGAAAGGTATTCTCCTCCTCGATCAGATTGAAGAGTTTTAATACTCTTCCCAGTTTATTTTTCTACTTCACTTCAGAATCGTTTGAATATTTCAAATGAATCCGACTTATGTTTCATCAGATAGACATATCCATATCGGGATAGGTCATCCGTGAAAGTTATGAAGTAGAAATATCCACCTCTAGCACTGGTGCTCATGGGCCCGCATACATCAGTATGTATTAGGCCCAAGAGCTCAGTAGCTCTCTCACCTTTTTCAGTAAAAGGTGACTTGGTCATTTTACCAAGAAGACAGGACTCACAGGTTGGAAGTGATTCACAATCACTGACTTCGAAGATTTTCTCTTGAGTCAACCTGTTTATTCTGTTCTTGTTTATATGACCTAGCCTACAGTGCCATAAGTAGATATCTGACACACTATCTAATCTAGGGTGCTTGCCAGTTGAATAGACTCTTATCGGGCTTGATCTTTTTGGTCTGGCTCTGCACTGATGTCCTAGCCTGAACTTGCACCTTCTTCACTTTCTTCTTCTTGTTCTTCTTCCCTTTCTTAAAAGGTCGAGAACCAGAAGATGAACCTCCCACTAAGTTCACCGACTCCTTGTAAAGTTGGTGATCCTTCTCAAAGTTCTGAAGCAACCCCAGTAACCCGTGGTAGTTCTCTTCAAGCTTTGTCATTCTATAATGAGTGAGGAATGGGAGATAAGACTTGGGTAGCGAGTTCAGTATTGCATCTTTCCCAAGCTGCTCATGCAAGGAAAAGCCGAGCTTGCTCAATCGTTCCATCAGCTCGATCATGTACAATACATGATCAGTGACAGAGGCACCATCCTGCATTTTGGCGTTGAAGATGGCACAACTAGTCTTGTGCCTCTCCACATCATCGGGTGTGCCAAAGGCATCCTCCAACACTTGAAGCATGTCTTTTGGCTGAGCCGTCTCGAATCTGTGACTGAACTCGTCGCTCATGGCAGCCAGCATGATACAACGCACCGTGGTCCGGTCACTGAGCCACTTCTGATGAGTGTCTCTGACTGTTCCACGTGCATTGACAGCTGGTCCCTCAGGTGCAATATCCATTATCACATATAGGATCCGTTCATGCTCCAGGACTATCTTCAACTTTCGGTACCAGCTACCGAAGTTGGGTCCCACCAGCTTATCATTGTCCAACAATGATCGGAGCGATAGGGAAGTGGCCATATTTGCACAAAGGAGAACCATAACCTAATTAGTAATTGATTCATTAAACCTAAAGATTTGAACTTTAATCGAAAGGTTTCTCCCACTATTTTATTCGAATTGGTAGCCTCTACCTCCAATTCGAGGAATTACCCTAATTTTTTAGCGGGTACTAGAATCCACTTAGACTGCACACAAGCCCAACTTTGGTTGGCCAACCCATGTACATCTAAGGGTAGGTTCATAACCAATTGTTTCTCTAAATAATTTCTAGTAATTTTAATTTTGCCCCAGAAACCTAATCAGTAGGCTTTGGCCTCCACTGTAAGGATCCGGTTAGGTCCAACCATTAACATGATCATACTTGGTGTATCTAACCAACGAATGATTAAGCCCAACTTTGGTTGGCTCACCTAACCACCATTAGAGAGATACTTCCAAGTCGTCATATGATGAGTGATAATTCTATTAGTCAACAAGCACCAGGCCTTTGGGTCTGCAATGATTATTGAGTTAATGGACTCATTATCAAACATCTTAATGGGAGGCTATGACTCAGTTATCTCCATAACTTTATCATTTTAAGGACCTAATAATTTTAGAGGATTTAAATAATATAGAGGATGAGGTCAGATGAACCAGCTTATCATGATCCTTCCACTGGCTTCACCAAGTCAGCTTAAGGGAGACCATTAAAAGGGCTGGTCTAGGAGCACCTAAATCAGTCACACTGATTTACCTAGCTGACATGGGTCAGCTCGAATAGTCAAGTGATCCGATCAAAATATAATTTCACCAAGAGGCCAGGTAAGTTCAATCAGTGGGAGGGTCTGCCAAAGCTTGCCTTAGACACCATCAGAAATGGTCAGGTAAGCGGGCTCCCAATTAAAAACCATCGGTCTAGTTTACCTTAGACACCAACTGGTTTAATTAGTTTCGATTAGATCAATCTAATAGTTCATGCTAGACCACTTAGCCAAGAATCAAGTCCATTTGGTTCTCGTTAAAGACATGGACTTGACCAACTACAACTATTGTAATTGATCTAGAGAATCCTTGACCTAATCTAAGACAACAATTGATTAGATTTAGTCAATTCTCTAATTAAGTCCATCTTCAATCTAACCATAGGTCTAACCCAATTAATGGACCTAATTCCCACTAACCCATTAACCCAATGTGTTATGGTTTGTGTCTTAGGTTCTTCAATTCACAATCCTAGAACCTAATCAAACAACTTCTTAATTCTTAATTAAGTTTTGGGCTGAGGGTTGGGTTCGGCTTTTCAAAAAATAATTTTTATATTTGTAAAATAATTTTACAATATGATTCTACCAACCATATTGCATGTTTGATTCATAATCAAGATACAAGTGAAATAAACATGAAACTACTTTAGATCTAATCTAAACAGGTTCATGTAATTGAAACAATTTCAACTTTAAACAATTTCTTTGCACAAAAATTATTAACAAAAAGATTTTATTTTAGATTTAAATATATTTTAAATATAATAAATTATAAATTTAATCTAGATCATATCTAACAAATTTATGATTAAAGATAGATCTAAACAAACTAGGACAACCTTTGCACTGTAAGGGGTAAACCTTACAGCAGGACAACCTTGCAGTTCGTGATTGATCTAAAATTTTAATTTTAGATTTAATAATCAGATTATAAATTAGATCTAATCTAAGAAATAATCTAAGCATGTATAAATAATCATGTAATAAAGAACCTAGGCTCTGATACCAATTGTAGGAACCAGATCTAGGATTTCAGGGTTAGATCTTGAAACTTTTTCAAGATCATACAGCAGAAGACTAAAATAAATCAAAATTTATTTTTTAAAACTAGAAAATCTCTATATCTAAGATCCTATTACATGATTATTATATAGCATTAAATTAAAAATTAAAATATATAAATATAGCATGAACTACATGTTGATCATATCAACATGTTTTTATACCACATCTAATGTATGTATTAAACAATAGATCAGATCTATTACCTTGCAAGTTAGACGCTCTAACCTCACTGATCCGGACTTAAGGATGATGTTTCAAGCTGCACACACGTCCGACCTCTAGGAGTCGTCCACACGAGCCCACGAATCTCGATCAGAAGTCCTGCTTCAGGAAATCAGCACAGTATGCTAGTACTGCGCTGATCCTTCTTTGATGGTTGATCAGGTGCCTCCTTCTTCTTGATTTGGACTCTTCCAAAGATGAAAAGTAGAAGGAGGAGTTTCAGATCTGAGACACTCTCAGGAAACTCAAGATGGAGGGAGGAAAGATATGAAAACTAAAAAACCCTAGAAGAAGACCCTCTTCTTCTTCACATTTTTCTCTCTAGATACCCTAACTTGCATCTTTTATATCTCTATGACCCAAAGGTATTTCTCTCTAATTTTTAGATGGCACAAAGGTCTCTCAAATATATATCTTCTCCTAAAATTTCACAAAGAAACCCATCTTATATAGAGAGATATGATAGAGTCCTTGTCTAGGTCAAACACCTAGTCAAGGCTTATCCAAACATGGCAAGTTAAAGGGCGCCCAACTCTTGAGCACCTCCTCCATATTTTCATACATGGATCACTAGAAAATGGTACACAATGTATACCCTAAAATCTATAAAAATTCCAAAAAAAAATTGGATAAATTCGGTGCAAAATTGAAAGAGTTTTGGATTTCTAAAACTCTATCTCATAGAATTCGAAATCCAAACTTATTCCTTTTTGATTTGATCCAAACCACCTTCCATGTAAGAAAGAAGAGATGAAACCTTTTGTGAACATGGGAGAGACCTGAGAGAGGGCTTTTGTTACACAAAATAAGTGGAGATTGGCATTGAATAAGAGAGAGGGCATGGGGAAGGCTTATGTGGTGCAAGGTGGAATCCTAGTCTTACTAGGATTCTATCTTATGACTTGTTTTAATTTGGTTTTCCAAACCAAATCAAACTAAAATTAGATCAACCTAATTAAAATAGGTATTAACCCAATTAAGAATCTAATTTAATCAGATTAAATTAGATTTAAATTAGATTTAATTTTTTAATCAAATTAGAAATTAGATTGACCCAAGTCCTAGTTGAACTAGGACTAGTTTTTTCTTGCACTTGGCTTATCCAATAAACCAATTGAACTTGATCCAATCAAATCCAAACCAAATCTAATTAAATAATATTTAATTAGACTTAATCTCAGCCCATTGGCTTAATTAAATTAAGCCAATTAGCAATCGAATTGCTAATCGATCCTCCTGCAACACTTGCACTGGGTTAAATGTCAATCGTATTGATCATTTAACCATAGAATGATTCTTAATCGTTGATCAACCATCCGATCGGATCATGAACTCTAATGTGTGTGACCTCATAGGTCCAAACCTAAGCCGGTAGCACAGGAATAAATTTTTGTATCATTCGAAGTGACCATCTAGCAATGATACTCGACGACCGGATAGGTCGAATGTGTAGAACAACATCCTTGGAACCCATGCGGATATAGTTTTCATATAATTCATCTCCTTGACCAAAATGATCATAGGACACCCCAGAGTTCAACTGTCAACTCTGATCAAGTTGTCCACATTGTATTTCAAAATATCAAATCCATCTGATGGATTATCCTGGCCAAGGTTTTGCTAAATTGAAATACAGCGACTCATTCTTCTCCAACTCTTGGAGTGGTCAATCCCATCTCGATCACACTCTGACTTCGCAAGTACTTGACTATGCCCAGAAGCCTTCCGTCCCTGAATTAAAAATTCAGTTAGTCCAGTACCAAAGCACAGTGAGTTGCTTGCAAGTCACTGAGGCGATCTCAAGTCTAAGGGACACTTATACCTATTTCCCATCAGAGATATTCTCGACAGCAGAATACTCTGGAGTTGGTCACGTTCAATGACGATGTACCCTTACATCTCACCTGTATGCCATACCAGTCTCTCCACACTCCTTGGTTAAGAGGACAACCAACCCATATGGCCTACAGCGACCTATGCTTGATAGAAGCTGTCATCCTTATTAACAGCTTATCATTTGGTCGTGAACAGTTTTAAGGACTAATCGATAAATCCTCTCTTTATCGAACTTAAATAGTCCTAAAAACTTCATCATAACAATGGAGTTCATTAGAAGATGAAAGCTTATGATGAAGATGCCAAATATATTTTATTTATTAACAAATCAATTACAATACTTGGTTGCTCAACCGTCAACAGCTTGACGATTGGCTTTTTGGGACACATTTCCCAACACCTCCCTAGACATGTCAGAGTATCCCACTGCACCTCCTCCGTAGTAGATGCCAACTCCAACTGAACCTGCCAGGTATCTGAATATCCACTTCAGAGCTCTCCAGTGCTCCCTGCCAGGCTGCGCCATGAACCTGCTAACCTGACTCACTACATGAGCGATGTCTAGCCTACAATAGACCATCGCATACATCAAGCTCCCAACTCCTGAAGTATAAGGAACTGTCTCCATCTCCTGAGCCTCCACCTCAGTCTGTGGCGCCATGGTCTTCGAGAGTCTAAAGTGATCGGCAAGTGGCAGCTCCACCGACTTTGCTCCCTTCATCCTAAACCTCTCTAAGACCTTCTATATGTAGCCCCACTGAGATAGATGCAGCACCCTCCAGGCTCGGTCTCTAAAAATCTCCATGCCTAGGATCTTTCTTGCAGGGCCCAAATCCTTCATCTCAAACTCCCGAGATAAGGATGCCTTCAGATCCTGCACAACCTTCCTACTCTTGCATGCTATAAGCATGTCATCCACATACAAGAGTAGGAACAGCCTAGAACCATCCTCAAGAGACTGAACATAAATATAGGGATCAAACTCATACCTGAAAAGTCCAATGCTGTGCACATAGGAGTCGAACCGCTTGTACCATTGCCTTGGCGACTGCTTCAGCCCGTACAGCGACTTCTGTAACAAACAAACCTTTCCCTCTGATCCTGGATCCCTGAAATTGGGTGGCTACTCCATGTAAATCCTCTCCTCCAAATTCCCATGGAGGAACGTCGTCTTGACATCCATCTGCTCCAGCTCTAAATTCTGAGCTGCTACAATGCTCATCAACACTCTGATGGAAGAATGTCTGAGACGGGAGAAAAGACCTCGCTGAAGTCGATGCCTTCCTTCTGGGAGTATCCCTTGGCCACTAACCTCACCTTGAATCTAATACCTCCCTGCTCTGAAGGCCCTTCCTTGCGACTGTAGACCCATTTGCAGCCAATGGGCCTCTTCCCCTGTGGCAACTGCACCAATCGCCATGTCTGATTCTGGTGGAGAGACTGCATCTCCTCGAACATCGCCTGGACCCACCGCTCTCTATCCTGGCTCTCAATAGCCTCCTGATACGTATATGGGTCTCCATTCGCTGTCACCAAGGCATATGACAGCATCTCCTCGAAGCCATATCGATCCGATTGCCTGATGGTCCTCTTGGGCTTGTGTAGGGCAACACCGATATCAGTCCTCAGTCCAGCTCGCTCCTACTGGACCTCTCCACCTCGATCATCCATCCGAGTCCTCTCCACCTGTGGAGACACCTTAGGTAGGTTCTCCACCTGAATGTCATGTCCTCCCGTAGTACCTGCAAGAGGCAAAATCAAAGAGGTAAGCTGTCCAGCAGTGCCCTACTGGACCTTCTCCTGCTCCTGCTGCTCCTCCATGCCTGCTCGCTTCCGTAGGACTGACTCCTCATCAAAAGTCACATCCCGACTAATGATGATCTTCTTTTTCAAGGGATCCCATAGCCTGTATCTCTTAACTCCTCGTGGATAGCCTAGAAACACTATCTTGCGTGATTTGGCGTCTAGCTTGCTCCGCTCATCAGCTCCAATGTGCACATAGGCCGTGCATCCAAATACCCGTAGATGGCCCAGCCCAACTATCCTCCCAGACCACACCTCCTCCGGAAGCCTTCCATCCAACCTGATGTGAGGTGACCGATTGACCTAGAAACCCGCTGCGTCAACTGTGTCAACCCAGAACTCCTTTGGAAGCCCTGCCTGTAGCCTCATGCATCGTGCCTTTTCCAAAAGTATTATGTTCATCCTCTCGGCCACCCCATTCTGTTGTGGAGTTTCCTTAACTGAGAAGTATCTCCTGATCCCACACTCCTCACAGTAGTCCTGAAACTCTCTGCTGGTGTACTCTCCGCCATTGTCTGACCTCTGACACTTCACGCTCCTCCCCTGCTCCTTCTCCACCTCAGCTCTCCAGATCTTGAACTTGGTGAAGACCTCTGACTTCTCTCTCATGAAGTAAATCCAGAGTTTTCTTGAGAAATCATCAATCAGGGTCATGAAGTATCTGGCCCCATTCCTAGCTAAAACTGGGGCTGGTCCCTACACATCCGTGTGTACTAACTCAGAGGGGCTGCACTGCGGGTTGTACTGATGTTGAACTGAACTCTCCTCTGCTTTCCCATCTGGCAAGGCTCACAGATCTTTCTTGTAGCACCATCCTCCAGATCAGAGATGAGTCCTCTCCTGCTCAACTCCCTCAGCCCCTTGTCACCCATGTAGCCTAGGCGGTAGTGCCACATCCTGTAAGCCCCTGCTGGTCCTGTGCTGCAGCTGCTGCATTAGACTCTCCGATCACCACAGATCCCTCCATGCGATAGTGGTTATTGTCCAACCTCCTACCTCTCATCACCACCATAGCTCCATTGGAGATGTTCAGTACTCCGCTTCTAGCCCTACTGCTGATGCTGTATCCACTGCGCTCCAAGTAGTCTAGTGACACTAGATTCTTTTCTAGCTCCGGGATGTGCTTTACATTTGTCAATATCCTCACAATCCCATCAAACATCCTCACCTTGACTGTCCCTATCCCAACCACCTTGCAAGGATGATTGTCGCCTAGAGTCACTGATCCCTCATCTGTCTTGGTGTATGTCGCAAACCAAGACCTGTGTGGTGTGTAGTGATGTGAGCACGCAAAGTCTAGTGTCCACTCCTCTGTGTAATGCCTGTGACCATCTGATACCACAAGTAGATCATCCTCCACCTGCTGCCCAGCAACTGCACTCACTGATTCTGAGCCACTTCTTTCTCCCTTCTTGCTCTTCCATAGTGGACATTCTCGCTTGAAGTGCCCGAACTCGTTGCACTTGAAGCATTTCACCTCTTTCTTTCCCTTCCTGGACTTGGACCGCTTCCTAGACTTGCTTCTGCCTCTGCCTCTGCCTGTCCTCTCCCCTACTGCCAAACCCTCCTGGGGAGCCCGATCTCTGGTCAACTTTTGTCTTTGCTCATTAGACCTCAGCACCGAGACCATGTCCTCATATTCCAGAGTCTCCTTACCGTAGAGCAATGTAGTCACCAAAGAGTCATATGATCCTGACAGCAAACACAAAAGCAACAGGGACTTGTCCTCCTCATCCGCTTCACCCTGATATTCATCAACTCTGTGCACAATTGGTCGAACCTCTGAATGTGGCCAATCACATCAGATCCCTCCTACATCTGAAGACTGTACAACCTCTTCTTCAGCATTAGCTTGTTGCACATATTCTTCCCCATATACATGGTGTGCAACTTCGACCAAAGGCCCTTCGGGGTCTTTTCTTCCAGCACCGAATACAATGCCACATCTGCCAAATATTCTCTGATCACCGAGCATGCTTTCTTCTCCAACGATGCCCACTGTCTATCTGTCATTCCCTCAGGCTTCTCATCCAAAGCCTGATCCAGATCTGCTTGCACCAGAAGATCCTCCATCCAGATTTTCTACATGAAAAAATTTTTCTTGCCATCAAACTTCTCGAACTCAACCTTCATATTGCTGCCCATGACTGAATCCAAGCCAAACAAGCAATATAAAATCAAGAAGTGTAGAATATACCTTGATGGTACCTTGCTGAAAATTTTTAGCACTTGGGATCTTCAACTTCTCATGTTTGGAACTGCTTCCTCACCATTGTGGCTTTGATACCAACTATTGGAGTACAATTCTGGCTCCTCCCATAGACCTTGGGTGTAGCAGAATCAGCAATGAACAAATCTGGAGATTTCTGGACTCGATCGAAGGCCCTTGACGAAATCAGCCTGGTTGCTGTCTTCTTCGTCAGCCTTTTGTTCCAGATAAAGAATGCCTCTAACATCACCTCTAAAAAATTCAAGATCTGGTATCCAACCAGATCAGGCCTGGACCAAGGTCTTCCAATTTGTAGATCTCAAATCAGGATATTTTAGATAGGAAAGAAGGTAGATAGAACCAGATCTTGCAGATTTGTCCAGCCGCAGCCTTTCCTGTAGATCTGTTGATGGAGATCTCACCTGCGTCTCAAACGACCTCAGATCAACTCCAGATCTGAGAAAAACTTGTACCAACCTCATAGTAAGAGATTTCAAGTCCTGGACCTGATGTTTGGGTGGGTGCAAGAGAGGGAAAGCAGATATGGTTGGCGGCACAAAGGGGGAGGGGCTCAAAGCTCTAGCGCCTCCCCTGCTTTTCCTACCTTCTATGGACCTGGCGGCAAGAAATCCTAGGGTTTCTTGCTCTTGGGGCATGGAGAATAGCTGGAGAGAGAGGGAGAAGAGAGAGAGAGACTTGGGAGAAATTGTTTTTGTATTCTTTTTGGCTTAATCAAACCTATATAGTGCATGTATATATAAACGCAGGGTCTAGGGTTTCTTGCTCTTGGGGCATGGAGAATAGGTGGAGAGAGAGGGAGAAGAGAGAGAGAGACTTGGGAGAAATAGTTTTCGTATTTCTTTTGGCTTAATCAAACCTATACAGTGCATGTATATATAAACACAGGGTCAAGTGGCCCAAACCCAAAACTCCCTTGACCAACTCTAAGGAAGATTTGGTTAACCCAAGTCCATGTACACCCATGACATGACCTAATCTCACCTATCCTGGGCCCAGACCTGGCCCATAAAGAGTTGGTCGCTTGAGGCCCACATAACCTAGACCTCAAGAACCCGAAAGGCCCACAGCCTTTCAACCTAGGACCCAACTAGCCCTAGAGCCTCCATGAAGCCCTCATGAATGATGGACCTTGGCCTTAGCCTTGGTCCCCTGGGCCTTGGGCACACCACCTAGATCACAACAATCTCCACCTTGGTGTCCCAAGGCCTCAACCAGCTTCACTCTGTCCATCAGCCGAATCATCTCAACACATCTCTGAAAGCTGTCCCGTGGAAGTACCTTCGAAGGTGCATCAGCTGGGTTCTCCTTGGTGTGTACCTTTACCAGCTCCACCTCACCATCCTCTACAAGCTCCCTGACCTGATGATATCGAATGTCGATGTGCTTTGTCCTTGCATGATAGACTGAGTTCTATGCTAATAGAAGTGCACTCTGGCTGTTACAGTGTACTCTAATGGCCTCCTGAGTAAGGCCCATCTCCGTCAACAAACCCTTCAGCCAAATTACCTCCTTAGTTGCTTCTGTCAGCCTAATGTACTCTGCCTCTGTAGTGGATAGGGCCGTGATAGGCTGCAGAATCGATCTCCAAGAAATAGGACCTCCATACAGGCTAAAGATGAAGCCTGTCGTAGACCTCCGGGTATCCACATCTCCACCGAAGTCTGCATCTACATAACTACCAATCAGTCCCTGAGCCTCCCTGGACATGTTAGAGTATCCCACTGCACCTCCTCCATAGCAGATGCCAACTCCAACTGAACCCGCCAGGTATCTAAATATCCACTTCAGAGCTCTCCAGTGCTCCCTGCCAAGCTACGCCATGAACCTGCTAACCTGACTCACTGTATGAGCGATGTATCCTGTTAACTAGATCTTGCAGATCTGTCCTGCTGCAGCCTTTCCTGTAGATCTGTTGATGGAGATCTCACCCGTGCCTCAAACGACCTCAGATCAACTCCAGATCTGAGAGGAACTTGTACCAACCTCGTAGTAAGAGATTTTAAGTGCTGGACCTGATGTTTGGGTGGCTGCAAGAGAGGGGGAGTAGATATGGTTGGCGGCACAAAGGGGGAGGGGCTCAAAGCTCTAGCACCACCCTTGCTTTTCCTGCCTTCTATGGAGCTGGCGGCAAGAAACCCTAGGGTTTCTTGCTCTTGAGGTGTGGAGAATAGCTAGAGAGAGAGGGAGAAGAGAGAGAGAGACTTGGGAGAAATGGTTTTTATATTCCTTTGGCTTAATCAAACCTATACAGTGCATGTATATATAAACACAGGGTCAAGTGATCCAAACTCAAAACTCCCTTGACCAACTCTATGGGAGATTAGGTTAACCCAAGCCCATGTACACCCATGACTCGACCTAATCTCACCTATCCTGGGCCCAGACTTGGCCCATAAAAAGTTGGTCCCTTGAGGCCCACATAACCTAGACCTCAAGAACCCGAAAGGCCCACAGCCTTTCAACCTAGGGCCCAACTAGCCCTAGAGCCTCCATGAAGCCCTCATGAATGATGGACCTTAGCCTTAGCCTTGGTCCTCTGGGCCTTGGGCACACCACCTGGATCACAACAGGAGCCACGTGGAGTTTGTTACAGAAAGTAGTGGTGTCTATTGTCGTGACTTGTCGGAGAGTGGTGGGGCCACATGGAGTTTGTTACAGAGAGTGGAGTGGTGTCCATTGTCACGACTTGCCAAGAAGTTTGGGTCAGATGGCTGAAGCTCGGTTGGAACATCTGGTGGAGCGAAATAGCTCTCTGTCTCAGCAATCTAAGAGAAGCTCGAATGTTTTCGAGGTTGCTGATGGGTTAATTATTGTTGGGTGCCTTAGGCGTTGATGCTGCAGACGGAAGTCATCTGCTGTAGAAGCCCGGACGAAACTTTTTATTGGAGAAATCCGACTGGAGTTCGATTGCTAGAGAAGTCCATCTGAAATTTGTCTGATGTAGAAGTTTGTCTAAAGATTATCCGCTGGATAGGTCTGGTTGCATGAGAAATCCGACAGAAGATCGATCGATAGTGGAATTTGGAAGGCACTATAGAAGGTTGACCGATAGAAGAGTCGAAAGGCATTATGGAAGTTCGTCTGCTGGAGGAGTCTGGAGGACACTGTGGAAGGTCGACCGCTGGAGGGGTCCAGAGGGAATTTGTCCATTGGTGGGGTCTGCTTGGCACTGTTGAAGTCTGATTGGCACTATTGAAGGTTGATGGCTAAAGAGGTATGAAAGATACTAGAGATAGTCGGTCACTATAGAAATCTGGCTGCTGGAGCCCGTCCATTGTAGAAGTTTGTCTGGAATCCATCCGCTGTAGAAGTTCGGATGGAGTCCGATTCTTGCAGAAGTTCGGAAGAAGGTCGCTTACTGTAGAAGCTCAGATGGAGATCGATTGCCATGGAAGCCTGGATGGAGACCGCTTATTATAGAAACTCGACTGAAGTCTGCTTGCAATAGAAGTTCGGACAGAATTTGCTTACTGTAGAAGCTCAAATGAAGATCGATTGCCGTGGAAGCCCGGATGGAGTCCGCTTATTGTAGAAGCTCGGTTGAAGTCCACTTGCAATAGAAGTTCGAATGAAAATCACTTACTGTAGAAGCTCGAATGAAATTCGAAAGGTGGTCGTCCACTATAGAAACTTGGATGGAGTCTGGTTACTGTAGAAGTCCTGCTGTTGGAGAAGCCCGGACATTGATGAAGTCCGAAAGAAGCTCGGAGTAAAGTCGATCGTGACAAGAGGAAGTTTGAAAGAGATTTGGAGAGTAGTCAATCACTATAGAAAATTGACTGATAGTGAAGCCCAGAGAGTATTTGGAGCAATCCGATAGACGACTGAAGGAGCTCATTATTGGAGAAGTTCGAAGGGTACGATAGGATTTCGTCCGTTGGAGGAATCCAGAGGACACTGTGGAAGGTCAAATGCTGGAGGAGTCCGGATGGTACCGTGGAAGCTCAGACGGTCGGAGGAGTTCCGAAAGATGCCGCACAAGGTCGGAAGCCGGAAGAGTCCTGGGAGGGTTGGCCTCTTACGAACTTCGACTGGGGTTATTTTATACCCAACACAACCTATTTTCTAACAGCGGTATCATCGCCACATCTTCTAGCATACTTTAAATAAATTTTAGATCTAAAATTTGGTTTATGAAAATGAGAAATATATTATTTTCATGAGTTTGATATCATTCTGAAATAAAGTTATCCTGACATAACTTTGTTATGCTCAAAGATTGTCCTAGAATGATGTAGAATGTCATAGTTTAGTAAATCTAAAAATTTTTATGGTTAGAACTTGATTTTTAAATATAAATATGATCTAATTTGTTATTTATATATCTGATATATGAAAGATAATCTGATAAAAAATTTAATAGATTACCTATTTTGATATGTTAGATTAAATTTCTAGTAGCCTGAAGATCCTAGATGTATGTGATACAGGTTTTAGATCTAATTTTTTGTTTGCAAATGTTGGTGCAGAATTCTGCCGATGCTAGAGAGGCTGGAGTCGAGGGGATCACGTCCGCCATCAGGATCTGCAAGGGAAGTCTAAACCGGAGTTGGGGGTGCTCCGACAAGACCCTCCGACGCTCAAGTCAGTACTCTGCCTCAACAGAAATGGAGCACTCAAATGAAAATTTAGCAATATTTTGAGATAGATTTTAGAGCTTAGAGAAGAACGTATCTGGGGTCCCCTTTTTATATATGGAGAGCGTAACTGATTGACAGCAACGTCTGTAACTGCCTGATAGTGGGCCGTTCGGGGCCATGCAGAGTTTGTTACAGAGAGTAGTGGCATCAGAGGGCCGTTCAGGGCCACGTGGAGTTTGTTATGGAGAGTGGAGTGGTGTCCATTGTTGCAACTTGCCAGAGAGTGGTGGAGCCACGTGGAATCCATTACAAAGAGTGGAGTAGAGTAGTGGTCGTTGTCGTGACTTGCCAAAGAGTTTGGGCCTGACGACTGAAGCTCGGCTGGGATGTCTGATGGAGTAGAATGGCTCTCTGTCTCAGCAATCTAGGAGAAGCTCGGATATTTTTGAGGTTGCTGATGAGTCTACTGTTGTAGGATGCCTTGGGCACTGATGCTACAGGCAGGAGTCATCTGCTGTAGAAGCTTGGATGGGGACTTTCTGTTGGTGAAGTTCGGTAGAAGTCTGATTGCCAGAGAAGTCCGTCTGAGATTTGCCTGATGTGGAAGCTCATTTGAAGATTGTCCGTCGGAGAAGTCCAGTTTCATGAGGAATCCGGCAGGGGGTTATCCGATAGTGGAGTTCGGATGGCGTTGTGGAGGTTTTTCTGCTGGAAGAGTCTTGAGGGCACTGTGGAAGGTCGAATGTTAGAGAAGTTCAAGATTCAATTCTGTTGTAGAAGTTCGGATGGAGTCCAGTTCTTGTAGGAGTCCGGATGAAGTTCGCTTATTGTAGAAGCTCGGACGAAGATTGATTGCCATGGAAGCTCGGATGGAGACTTCTTATTATGGAAGTCCCACTGTTGGAGAAGCTCGGACATTGACGAAGTCCAGAAGAAGTTCGTAGTAAAGTCATTCATGGCCGAAAAAAGTCTGGAAGAGATTCGAAGAATAGTCGATCACTGTAGAAAATCGACTGATAGTGAAGCTCGGAAAGCATTTGGAGCAGCCTGGTATATGAATGGAGGAGCTTATCATCGAAGAAGTCCAGATGGTATTATGGAAGCTCAGACAGTCGAGGGAGTTCAGAAAGATACCACACAAGGTCGGAAGCCGGAAGAGCCCTGGAAGGGTCGGCCTTTTACAAACTTTAGCTGGGGTATTTTATACCCAACACCAATCCCCCTACTTCCGAGTTTGGGTTTCGAATGAAGGAAGTACAGAGAAATTTTCATAGTCGAAGTTGCCTCCCTCGATTTTTGTACCCGATTATTTCTAGATATTTTGGCGTTTGGCGTGCTGGTGCTGGAGTCTTTTCCAATTGAGGCGATTCGAAAAGGTTTTTTCAAAATTTCCACTGGAACTCTACTCTAGGTACGGTGCAATAATGATTTTGTTGGTTGTCAGCTATTTTCAGCCATCTGCCATGGTGAGTGGACCACACAGTGATTATAGATCAACCAGAGGAGATCTGCAGTCATTATTGCACCAGACCCCATCGCCTATTTAAACCTGCCTCCCTCCTTCAGGGGTCTCACTTTGTCTAGGAGTTTCTTCGGTCCCTCCTTCTTCTTGAGAGTTTCGTTCTTCCCTAGCATCCTTCTCGACCTTAGGCGTTCTTCGAGTCATCCCCATCTCTGCATCTCTGCATCCTTCAGACTAACCTAGGTTATTTCAGAACTCCCCCTTTTTCCACGGCTCTGTTTCTAAACTATGCTGATCTTCTTTCATTGCAGATATGGACGTGGACGTGGCTCGGATGTTAGCCAAGAGTCTCAAGGCCCACAAGAGGAAAGACACTGCAACTTCTGGGTTGGCGAAGAAGATGAGGGTAGAAGAGACAGATCCGGCCATGCTTCGCCTTGATTGCCCAGAGCCCGCGCTTGTGGTACATCTTTGACTGTGAGTACTTTCCGATCCCACGAAAGGAGGAAGTAGAAGGGGGCCTCGATAATGGCTAGAATCGAGAGTTCGAAGTCTGAAGAAGCTGAGCTTCCTTAGAGCTTTTTTGTCTTTTATTCTATGTATTCTTTTCCTTTCTTGTTGCTTCTTTTTTTGGTTTTGGCCTTCGAAGGCTTTGTAACATGCACTTTACTAATGAAATGAAAAGAAAATTTTCTATTACCTTGTCCATTCTTGCATTAGCTTGTCGTTTATCGAACTTCTTTTGTCTTCTGTCTTATTCGATGTTGATATTGTTTGAAGATTTCTGGTCATCTCCATATTGATTCGCCCTTAGGGACAGGAGATTTTTGACAAGGATTTTCATCCTCGTTAAGGCGAGGTTCTTTGAACCTTGGATGTAGTTCATATTTTTTTTATCTCTGGTGTAGCTCGTCACTTTTTCTTCTCTTCTTTTTGGTGTTAGGGCAAGGGTTTTCCTTCTGCTCCTAACAGGATTGTAGGGGCATAGAGGAGTTGCTGAGAGGCTTTTCCCTTCATTCGATCTCAAACGATCAGATTTTTATTTGTGTCAGGATGAGGTTCTCCTCCTGTTCCCGGCACAGTCAATTTCAGTTTATGTTAGGATGGGCTGTGGGGGCATGTAAGGACCGTGGCAAGGGCCTCTCCCTCCATCTGATCTCTAAATAACTGGATCTTCGACCTTGCTCATATTAGGATGAGGTTCTCCTCCTGTTCCTAACATGGCTGTGGGGGCATGTAAGGGCCGTTGCAAGGGCCTCTCTCCCCATCCGATCTCTAAATAATCAGGTCTTCGACTTTGCTCATGTTAGGACGAGATTCTCCTCCTATTCCTAACATGACTGTGGGTCACATAAGAGCCATTGCAAGGGCCTCTCCCCCCATCTGGTCTCTAAATAACCGGGCCTTCGACTTTGCTCATGTTAGGATGAGATTCTCCTCTTGTTCCTAACATGGCTGTGGGGGCACATAAGGGCCGTTGTAAGGGCTCTCCCCCAATCCGATCTCTAAATAACCAGACCTTCGACTTTGCTCATGTTAGGACAAGGTTCTCCTCTTGTTCCTAACATGACTGTGGGGGCACATAAGGGCCGTTGCAAGGGCCTCTCCCCCCATCCGGTTTCTAAATAATCGGATCTTCGACTTTGCTCATATTAGGATGAGGTTCTCCTCTTGCTCCTAATATGGCTGTGTTTTGATTGTCTGAAGGAGGTACTCCCTGTCGTTACAAGCTCATGCCAAAAGAAAAGATATGCAAATATGAAAGAAACTTTTGTTTAAGGCAGAGTTATCGGTAATACATTCGTAGATTTTTCGAATTCCATGGTCGCGGAAGGTCTGCTCCTCTGAGTTCTTTTAAATAGTATGTTCCGAGCCGAACCACCTGCCTGACTTCATACGGGCCTTCCCAGTTAGGGGCGAATTTTTCTTGATTCTGAGGTTGTGAGACAGCTCGTCGAAGTACTAAGTCCCCCACTCTGAAGGCCTTGCTCTTGACCTGGGAGTTGTAGTAGCGGACCACTTTCTGCTTGTAGGTAGCCATCTGAACTTGAGCTATCTTTCACTTTTCTTCTAATAAGTCGAGGTTGGCTTTGAGATCCTATGAGTTGCGCTGCTCGTCGAATGCCACAACTCGCACCGATGGAAGTTTGAGTTCGATCGGGATCACGGCTTCTGTTCCAAAGGCTAAGGCAAAGGGGGTCTCCTCTGTGGGCAATCTTAGGCTAGTTCGATATGCCCACAACACATGATAAAGTTCATCTGCCCAAGTATCCTTTGCTCTTTCAATCTCGCCTTGATTCCTTGCAGCAGAGTCCTGTTAGTAACCTCGGCTTCACCGTTTGCTTGCGGATGGGCTACTGACGTGAAATTATGGGAGATGTTTAAGTCCTCATAAAATTCAGCAAATCTTGCCCCAGCAAATTATCGCCCATTATCAGTAATGAGAGTTCTGGATAGGCCGAACCTACAGACAATTGACTTCCAAACAAAGTCCTGCACCTTAGCTTCTGTAATTTTTGCTAAAGGTTCAGCTTCGACCACTTGGTGAAGTAGTCAATTGCCACCAGGAGGAACTTTTGCTGCCCGAATGCCATGGGAAAAGGTCCAAGGATATCCATCCCCCATTGTGCAAACGACCATGAGGCACTCAAGGGTGTAAGTTTGGAGGTGGGTTGCCTTTGGATATTTGCATATCTCTAACACCGATCACACCTTCTGACATATTCGATGGAGTCATGGTAGATGGTAGGCCAGTAATAGCCTTGTCGGAGCAGCTTGTGGGATAAAGATCTGGCCCCCTGGTGACTTCCATAGACTCCCTCATGTACCTCCCACAAGATGAAGTCGACCTCAGAAGGTCGGAGATATTTCAGAAGGGGCAAAGAGTACGACCTCTTGTAGCTGCCTTCATAAAGAATATATCGGGAGGCTTAGTTCCTAAGCTTCCGAGCTTCTTTTGCATTAGGAGGAAGAACCCCGTCCTTGAGGTATGCAACCAGTGGGTCAATCCAGCTGGGTTCATGGTTGATCTCCATCACAAGCTGCGGTTCTTCTGTACTTGGGCACTTCAGAACTTCAAAGAAGACTTTCTTGGGCAGCTCAGTCGGAGCTATTGTAGCCAACTTGGAGAGAAGGTCGGTCCTGATATTTTCTGCTCTTGGAATCTGCTTGATGTCAAAGCTACCGAAGGCAGGGACGATCTCTTTTATCTTTTCAAGATACTTGGCCATACTGTCCTCCCGAGCTTTATAGTTTTCATTGACTTGTCCCACCACCAATTGGGAGTCACTGTAGACTCGGAGCCGATCTACTTTCAACTCTTTGGCGATCCTCAGTCCTGTAATCAGAGCTTCATATTCTGCTCCATTATTTATCGCAGAAAATTTGAAGCGCAGTGCGTACTCTATAATAATTCCTTCTAGATTGAGCAAGGTCAGGCCCGCACCTGCACCTGACATGTTGGAGGAACCATCCACGTAGAGGGCCCAAAAACCATCAGGGAGATCTGTTCTTTCTTCAAGGAAATTCGATTGGAGCCCTGAGTTATCGGCTTCACCTTGCTTAAGTTTGGCCTCTTCCAGAATAGTGCACTCCACTATGAAGTCTGCTAATATCTGGGCTTTTATCGTCGGTCGAGGTTGATAGTTGATGTCAAATTCTATGAGCTCGACTGCCCATTTTGCTATCCTTCCGGAAGCATCTGCTCGATGCAGAACCACCTTGATCGACTGGTCGGTGAGCAGTGTTATGGTATGCCCTTGAAAGTAAGGTCGGAGCCTTCGAGCTGCAATCAACAAGGCGTAAGATAGTTTCTCTAACTTAGTATACCTAGTTTCAGCATCTCTCAATACTCAGCTAATGTAGTAGATCGGCCGTTGAATTTTTGCTTCTTTCTTAACCAGAACTGCGGAGAGCCATGGGGGAGACCGCCAGGTACAGGAACAACTCCTCTCCAGGTTCGGGCTTTGCCAATAGTGGGGGTGAGCCGAGGTAGCTCTTTAATTTTTCAAATGCTTGCTGACATTCAGTGGTCCAACAGAAGTTCTTCGACTACTTGAGGGTCTGAAAGAAAGGTAGGCATCGTTTGGCCGACTTTGAGACGAAGCGATTCAGAGCTGCTACTCTCCCAGTAAGGCACTGAACTTCCTTTATTGACTTCGGGGTGGTCATTTTCTGGATGGCACGGATCTTTTTTGGATTTGCTTCGATCCCGCGCTCTGATACCATGAAGCCCAAGAATTTTTCTGAGGTTACTCCAAAAGTGCACTTGGTCGGGTTCAGCTTCATCTTATATTTTCGGAGGGCGCTGAAGGTCTCCTCAAGGTTGGCGATGTGGTTCTTTGTGGATTTGCTTTTTACAAGCATATCATCCACGTAGACCTCCATATTGCGGTCGATCTGCTCTTTGAAGATCTTGTTCACCAGTCGTTGATAGGTCGCTCCTGCATTTTTGAGGCCAAAAGGCATGACCCTGTAACAATAAAGACCACGATTAGTAATAAAAGCAGTTTTTTCTTCATCCTCCGGTGCCATCCTGATTTGATTGTAGCTGAAAAATACATCCATGAAAGTGAGAAGCTCGTGGCCCAAGGTTGCATCCACTAATTGATCAATTCTGGGTAGAGGGTAACTATCCTTTGGACAGGCTTTGTTTAGCTTTTTGAAGTCTATACACATCCTCCACTTGCCGTTCGCCTTCTTGACGAGAACCACATTTGAGACCTAGTTCAGGTAGTTGACTTCTCTGATGAACCCAGCTTTCAGGAGTTTATCAACTTCCTCAGCTATTGCCACTTGCCTTTCTGGTGCATGACTTTAGATTTTTTCCTTCGTCGACCGATGTTTGGGATCAACAGCCAGACGGTGTTCCATGACTCCCGTATCAATCCCTGGCATATCTGTCGGGACCCAAGCGATAACATCCACATTCTTTTGTAGGAAATTAATGAGCTATGTCCGTACCTCTTCCCCTAGGTTAGAGCCGATCTTCACCACATGCTCCTCATTCCCATCGTTCAAAGAAATTAAGACAAGATCTTCAATTGGCTCACCCTGTTCTTCAGCAAGGTCGTTGCAGGTGTCCAATCCATCAACCAGACAGGGGTCGGACTGACCATTTCTTTGAAGGGCTATATTGTAACAGTGTCTTGCTAGGGCTTGTTCTCCTCTAACCTCTCCGACTCCTCGGCTAGTAAGAAATTTCAGCTTCAAGTGGTAGGTCGATACCACAGCTCGGAGGGCATTGAGGCCAGGTCAGCCGAGTATTGCATTGTAGGCAGACGACGCCCTTACTACCAGAAAATCCACTTGTGCACTTGATTGTTTTAGGTACTGACCTGCAACCACGGTTAAAGTTATTACCCCTTCCACTGGCATAGCATCGCCAGTGAACCCTACCAACGGGGAGTTTATCGATCTCAATCGACCATCCGAATGGATATTTTTGAGAATGCATCGTAAACAGAATATCAGTCGAGCTTCCACTATCAACAAGAATGCAGCGTACATCATAGTCAGTAATATTTAAAAAAACTACAACCGCATCATTATGGAGGAATTGAATCTCTCGGGCATCTTCTTCAGTAAAGGTTATAGACTCTTCAGTCCTCTGCCACTTGGGCGGTACGACCGATCCACTGGCTGCTCCCCATCGGGGTCCTCCAGAGATGGTGTTGACGATCCCGATTGGAGGCTGATCTTTAGGCTGTTCCTCCCTCCTTGACGGCTCTAGCTGTGGTAGGGCCCTCGACCGATCCTCCCTACCTTTAGGTCGGTGTCGGATGAATCTGTCGAGCCGACCTCGTCGGATGCGCTCCTCGATTCGTTGGTTCATCTCTTGGAATCTTTGATCCAGGAGGTCCTCTCGACTGTGAGTCTCGAGGGTCTTCTGGTAGAACGGAGGTAGGGACCCTCCGGGGGTGGAATCATGATCGGATGGAGGGCTCTCCGCCTTTTGCTTCCCCTTCTCAAGGAAGACAGGGTGACTGGCCCAAGTGGCCCACCCGATCATCGGATTCTGGAACTCCGACGATGCTCCTTCCAGCTGCACTGATGCTTGCGGCTGCTGCGGCATGGCCTGCACTACTTCGGTGAGATCCTTGACCTGCTGGATCAGTAAGTCAAACTGCTCCATGACGATTGCCGTTACCAGAGGAGGAGGAGCCTGAGAAATTGGAGACGAGGCTGGAGCTTGCGAGGCTCGTTGAGATCTGGCCACAGAGGCTGTGGATCACCTGGTGGATGCCTTTCGGAGAGGCATCAGGTGGAGATCTGGCTGGAGAAGAAGGAGAAAATGTTGAAGAAAATGATCGAAGACAGTCCCATTGAGTACTCCTTTAAGAACAAGGATACTGCGAAGACACAGGATGAAAGAAATATGCCCTATAAGCCAATCAAAATGTATAAATTGAAGGATATTCTTTTTGTCTCCTGACAACTCATGTACTGATATTTTAAATAAATAAAGACATTTAGTTCATCATATGCTACATCTTATTTAATTTTTGATGAACCCCATAAATTAGGGCTATGATTTTAGGGTTATGATACGATCATACCAGTGAGACCTAAAATCTTAAAATCCTAATTTTAAATATTCCTAGTCGATGGAACATTGAGTAGGAGATCAATGTTTTCGATAAGACTCGTACATCCTGTGTATGCTCGGTTAAGAGAGTAATTGATCTCATAATTACTTGTGTATGACACTAATATAAGGATGTAAGTGTTCATTAGAGAATGAATTCACTGAATTGATCAATTAAAGAACATCTGATGGAGTCTTATCTACATGTCAACAGATTTTTCTCATAGTGGGAATTGTGCATGAAAATCTTTTGATCTGAGACTGCCATAGAACTTTATAAGCATGAATCCATATTTTGGATCATACTCATTCATGATTTTATCATGTACGAGGTGTTCTGGATATGATGGATTGCTTATGAAGGTTGTGAGTAGGTCAATATGGAAACGATCACTCCTAGTAAGAGGAGATCGCATCCTATCTGCTTCAATCAAATAATGATTCAGGAAGACTTTGATCAGAGCATTATAAAAAAATTAAAAATAATTTTTAATTTTTATAAATTGAATCATTATTATTTGATCAAGAGAAATGTGAATATAAAAATTGGGTTTGACATTTTTCCATACCCAAACTTATATTCGGGATGCAGGATGATCGTAAGATCAAGTTGCACGGTAATTTTCCACTGAAGGGTATTTTTGGTATTTCCATCAAAATTTTATATCTTCCAGGTAGACATGATACGTTGCTAGATGTCAATCATGTCTTGTGAGTTTGATCGAATTTAAGAGTTTAATTCGATCATTAATTAAAAGCTGTTCTGATTGATCAAAACGGTTCAGCTTGATTTGACCTAAATCGGCTAGATTGTGTTCTAACCAAATTAGTTTAAATTGTACCTGGACTCACTGCTGGCTAGATGTGGAACCCAATGGGTCACACACAAAGGAAATTGATCATGGATTTAATTTGATTTAACCATGTTTGCAAGTTGAACATGCTAGCACATGTTGCAAACCCTAGCATTTAGATTCGAATTGAATTCGAATCGGGTTCCGATTTGGGCTAATTTAGAACCAATTTGAGCCAAATTGGATTTGGTCTTGAAGTGGATTCGAAGTGTTTTAATTGGGCTTTTTGTTGGGTGCCAAAAACTAGGGAACCACATGCCTAAGAGTCTCTCTCTTGGCATGTGGATTTGAATCCATGCGCATGAGCCACATGGCGCATGGATGGAGTTGGCGCCACCTTTAGATAAGGTCTATCCTATTTTTCTCTGTAACTTTTATTCTATGAATGATTTTTTTTGATGACTTAAGAGGTGCCTAAGAGTCCTTCTAAGTATTAAACTTCTCATAGAAAAATTAGGAGAAGTGGTAAGAATTTAAATCCATGCGCATGTGTCACATGGCGCATGGATAGGAGATGACGCCCCTTAACTTGGTCTATCCTATTTTTCTCTGTAACTTTTATTCTACGAATATTTTTTCAGATGTTTTAGGAGGCACCTAAGAGTCCTTCTAAATATTAAACTCATCGTAGAAGAATTAAGAGAAGAGATAAGGATTAAATCCATGCGCCACCTCTTGGAAGCGCCCCTTTGAAATTTCAAATGGGGAGATAAGTTTTAACTTATCCATGCCCCTTAATCTCTTGCGCCATTCTTCAAGTTGGTGCCTTCTATCTTGGCCATTGGATGGGCTTCCTTCCAGATCCAAAGGCATGGGTTGATGGTGCCAATAAGAGAAGCTTTGTGACTTCTCATCTGAACACCGTAAGTTAAGATCGAAGAGTCCTTCAGAAATATGGCATCTCTTCAACCCAACTTTGATGTACACATGGCATTTCTTAATTTATGGGGCATGAGAAATAGACAAGAGGTGTGAGAAAATTTTTCAGAGGGTGTGAGATGTTTTGGATTGCATCTTTACATGCAATATAAATAGGGGTGCACGCCGAGGAGTCTATGGATTGAAAAATCTTCTTTCTTTCTTATAAGAGGCTCTGCTTGTCCAATTTTTTTTATTCTTTCTATCTAGCCTATATAAGGTCCTGATAAAGGACAAGAAATCTTCCAAAAGTCTTAGAGAATTGAAATAAAAATTAAGGAGACAAGGAGCAAGAAAGGATGACAAGAAAAGGTCCAACAGTGTGACAGCAAAGCCAAGAAAGGAGGTTCTGCCCAAATTGCATTTAAATTCTGATAAATCATAATTTAATTGTAGAGTATTTTTAAATAAGTGCTAGTGGGTTGGTCGAGTCTCCGTGTGGATCAACGTTGGAGGGTGAACACATGGGCACCTGGTGGAAACCCAGACAGATTGCTGCCGGCAACTAAGCACAAATCAGGGTTTAGCGATAAGTGGTATGTTTCTATATCTTTTATTTGATATTAATGCATATTATATAGTTTAATTTCTGATAAGATGATCTTGGAGTTAGGTTTTATTTTTATTATTTCATAATAATTTCTTTGAAATCCGTGCTTCCGCCATTGTATTAAAACCTTTCAGTGGTATCAGAGCCACCTTGTTAGAATCAAATCATATGATGATATGTTAATGATTTAATGGCAATATTATAAATATGATATGATCATTATTTATGTTTTAATATGATATTAATATGATGAGATCATATTCATTATTTCATAATTAAATCATCATGTATATAATTATGGAATGTTGCTCTGTCATATTGAATTGTGTTCACTATGATGCTAATTTCTTTTATTCATGTATTTATTATGATATAGAAATTAAATATGCATTGAGACCTGAAAAACTCTCTGCAAAATGATATTAAGTTGTAGTATAATTAACCAATAGCAGAACCAGTCTATGATGTCTAATTGATCAATCGGTGTCTAGAAAAGTGGTTCATGATTGGTAAAAGAATGTGATTTTTAATTGGTTCCGTTGTCTGACCTGGCCAAAATTTATTGGTGTCTAAGGAAAGCAACGGGGGAACCCCCACCTCTCTTCCACTTACCTGGCTGATTAGATTAATTTAATTCTTGGCTGGGATGCTCGGTGTTATATTCACTACATTATGGCCTTCCTTCATGCTAGGACATTATTATGTCACGAACCATATTAGGTTTGTTGTGCAACCACAAGACCAATTATGAAAACTGACATAATATTATTCTAGCGCATCGAGATACTTACAGCAATTTTTGAGTATAATGCTTTGTTGTGTAATCACAAAAGCATTTATATTCTATTTTGACTGTATTAAAATGAAGGGTCCTACTTAACTGAAATATTATGGTCTGTTGTGTAAACACAAGGCTATTAATGTTTTAGAGGCCAAGTTTTTACTGAGAATTGCATGAGATGCAATTGGAAAGAGTTTCCTACCTTTAAACTTATAAAAGGTTTGTTGTGCAACCATAAGATCTTTTATAAGGAATTAGGGTCTCAATCCCACTAAGAAAATCAATCAGGGTTTTCTCAAACATCATACTAGAGGGTTATGATGTCTGATAAAAGTAGTGGGAGACACAATAAAATTAAAGTCCTAATTTAATTGTGTATATCATCTTGAGTTGTTCGCTTATGTAATGATCTTTATTATGGAGATTAATGGCTTCTTCACTTTCACTTCGCTCCATTTTGGATACAAATAAATTGACTAGTACCAACTATGTTGACTGGTTGAGAAATCTTAAAATAGTACTTAGTCAAGAGAAGCTTTCTTACATTCTCGATACCCCTGACATTGAGCCAGCTGGGGAAGATGCCACAGAGGAAGAAAAAGCCACATATAGGATGTGGCAAAAAGATTCTTTAACTGTCAAGTGTATCATACTTACCTCTATGACAAATGAGTTACAGAGGCAGCATGATAGCATGGACACTCATTCCATATTGCTCAATTTAAAAGAGCTTTATGGAGAACAGAGTAGGACTGCTAGATATGAGATATCTAAGCAATTATTCTGTGCCAGAATGATAGAGGGATCATCCGTATAAAACCATGTTTTGATGGTTATTGACCTGATCACTCGATTAGGTCAATTAGATTTTATTATGGATGGGGAGTTGAGTCAGGATCTAATCCTGCAATCACTTCCAGAATCATTTTCTCAATTTGTCGTGAACTATCACATGAACAAAATGAATTCTTCCTTGCCTGAGCTGTTAAATATGCTCAAGACAGCAGAGAGCCATATCAAGAAGGATAAGGCTCCTCTTCTTCTTATGGATGGGATCTCCAAGAAGAAGGAAGGCAAAAAGGGTTCTAAAAGAAGGCTGAACCCTAAAGGTGGTATAAATAAGAGAAAGAAGGGAAAAAAAACCTCCAGACAGTCGACCTGCTTCCACTGCGGCAAGGCAGGTCATTGGAAAAGGAATTGCAAGGCTTATCTTGCAACAGTGAAGACTGGTGTAAATAATGCATCAAAAGGTATGTATGAGATACATACAATATTATCATTGAATTCTTTCATTTCAAAATCATGGGTATTAGATACTGCCTGTGGTTTTCATATCTACAAATCATTGCAGGGGCTGCAGAAAATTAAAAGTTTGAGGAAGGGAGACTTCGAGCTCTATGGTGCTGGAGGAGATTCTATCCAAGCAGAAGCTGTAGGGACATATATTTTGAAGTTTCCTTCTGGGAAGATCTTAGAGCTAACAAATTGTTATTACATGCCTAAGATCATTAGAAATATTGTATCTGTTCCCTTGTTGATAAAACAAGGATATCAAATATCTTTGCTTGATTAATTTTTCTAATGAAATAATTTGTCATGGCATTTTTGACAATGGTTTGTTGACTCTATGCTTGAATGATAATATTTTTCATGTTGATGAAAATAGTAAACGTAAGAGAGATAATGTAAATAATACCTTACTTTGGTATTGTCGACTTGATCATATTAGTGAGACTAGGATTAACAAGTTGTACAAAGAAAATTTCTTTGATTCTTATGATTGTGAATCATTAGGAACTTGTGAATCATGTCTCATGGGTAAAATGACCAAGACTTCATTTAGTGGACATGGAGATAGGACAAACGAGTTGTTAGGACTTGTACATACAGATGTATGTGGCCCTATGACAACTCATGCCAGAGGTGGATACTCATATTTTATTACATTTACAGATGATTTATCTAGGTTTGGATATGTGTATCTTATGAAACATAAATCTGAAGCCTTTGATAAATTCAAAGAGTATCAAAGTATGGTCGAAAAACAAACTAGAAAAAGTATAAAAATCCTTCGATCTGATCGAGGAGGAGAATACTTGTCCAATGAATTTTTAGACCATCTTAAAGCAAAGAGAATTATCTCTGAATGGACATATCCTTATACGCCACAATTAAATGGTGTAGCCAAAAGGAGGAACCGTACCTTATTAGATATGGTACGATCCATGATGTGCTTCACTGAATTACTTACTTCCTTCTGGGGTTATGCTTTAGAGACCGCAATAATTATCTTGAATAGAGTACCTTTTAAATCTGTATCTAGCACTCCATATGAAATATGGAGAGGTAAGAAGCCCAATCTTAAATATTTTAAGATATGGGGATGTTCAACATATGTCAAAAGAAATTTTGGACATAAACTAGATACTAGAGCAGATAAATATTTGTTTGTAGGATATCCTAAGGATAGTATAGGATATCTATTCTACCACCCTACTAAACAAAAGGTATTTGTAAGTAGGCATGCCACTTTCATGAAGAAAGAATTTATCCTAGAGAGAGGCAGTGGGAGAAATATTGAAATTAATGAAGTTCAACAAAAATAAATAGATATTTTTCAACCAAATATTCACATAAATAAGGAAGAACTAGAACACATAACTCATATACGTAGGTCAGAAAGGGTACGACATGAACCTATAAGGTATGGGTTCATTATTGAGAACAATGAAGCCCAAGTCATTGAGAATGACGAACCTTTGACCTATACAGAAGCTGTCATGAGTAAGGACTCAGACAGATGGCAGGATGCTATGAAATCCGAGATGGACTTCATGTACACCAACAAAGTATGAACTTTGGTTGATGCACCAGAAGGGGTAAACCCAATTGGGTGCAAATGGGTCTATAAGAAAAAGATTGGAGCAGATGGTCAAATAGAAACCTATAAAGCTAGATTGGTAGCTAAAGGTTTCAGGCAAAAATAGGGTATTGATTATGATGAAACTTTTTACCTATTGCCATGCTCAAATCTATTCGGATAATGCTTGCAATAGCAGCATACTATGATTATGAAATAGGGCAAATGGATGTAAAGACCGCCTTCTTGAATGGTTTTCTAGAAGAGGAGGTCTACATGTCACAGCCAGAGGGTTTTATCTCAAATGACAGACCAAATCTAGTATGCAGGCTTAAGAAATCCATTTATGGATTAAAGCAAGCCTCAAGGAGTTGGAACATCCACTTTGATGTAACAATCAAAGAATTTGGCTTCATAAAAAATGTGGATGAACCTTGTGTGTATAAGAAGACTAGTGGGAGTGCCCTAGTTTTCTTGGTTCTGTATGTAGATGACATACTCCTTATTGGGAATGATATTCCAATGTTACAAACAGTCAAATTATGGTTATCAAATAAGTTTTCCATGAAAGACTTGGGGGAAGCATCCTATATACTTGGTATAAAGATCTATAGAGATAGATCTAAAAGGATGCTAGGCTTATCTCAGTCTAAGTACATTGACTTAATACTGAAAAGATTCAGTATGAATGAGAGTAAAAGAGGTTATTTACCCATGAGTCAAGGCATACATCTCTCTAAGAAGATGTCTCCTAAGATAACTGAAGAGAGAAATAGAATGAGTTCTATTCCTTATGCTTCGGCTGCAGGATCAATAATGTATGCTATGTTATGTACCAGGCCTGATGTAGCTTATGCCTTAGGTATAGCCAGTAGATTTCAGGCTGATCCAGGAGAGGATCATTGGAAGGCTGTGAAAAATATTCTAAACTACTTAAGAAGGACTAAGGATATTTTTCTCATATATGGTGGATCTGATTTTAAACTAGAAGGATACTCTGATTCTAGTTTTCAATCAGACCCAGATGATAGCAAATCCATTTCAGGGTATGTCTTTACTTTGAATGGTGGAGCAGTGAGTTGGAAGAGTTCTAAGCAGCAAACAGTAGCTGACTCAACCACAGAGGCAGAATACATAGCTGCAAGTGAAACTGCCAAGGAAGCTGTCTGAATGAAGAAGTTCATCACTGAATTGGGTGTTGTTCCTGAGATTGAGAACCCAGTACCACTTTATTGTGATAATATTGGAGTAGTTGCTCAAGCAAAGGAACCCAGGTCTCACCATAAATCCAAGCATATTTTGAGATGCTTCCATCTCGTTCGTGAAATAATTGAAAGATGAGAAGTAATTATTGAATGAGTAGACACAAAAAACAACATAGCGGATCCGTTCACTAAAGCTTTACCACAGCAGCAGTTTGATCACCACCTCGATAGTATGGGGTTGAAATATAAGGGAGATTGACTTTAGTGCAAATGGGAGATTGAAAGGAATATGCCCTATAAGCCAATCAAAATGTATAAATTGAAGGATATTCCTTTTGTCTCCTGACAACTCATGTACTGATGTTTTAAATAAATAAAGGCATTTAGTTCATCATATGCTGCATCTTATTTAATTTTTGATGAACCCCATAAATTAGGACTATGATTTTAGGGTTATGATGCGATCATACCAGTGAGACCAAAAACTTTAAAACCCTAATTTTAAATATTCCTAGTCGATGGAACATTGAGTAGGGGATCAATGTTTTTGGTAAGACTGGTACATCCTGTGTATGCTCGGTTAAGAGGATAATTGATCTCACAATTACTTGTGTATGACACTAATATAAGGATGTAAGTGTTCATTAGTGAATAAATTCACTGAATTGATCCAATTAAAGAACATCTGATGGAGTCTTATCTACATGTCAACAGATTTTTCTCATAGTGGGAATTGTGCATGTAAATCTTTTGACCTGAGACTGCCATAGAACCTTATAAGCATGAATCCATATTTTGGATCATACTCATTCATGATTTTATCATGTACGGGGTGTTCTGGATATGATGGATTACTTATGAAGGTTGTGAGTAGGTCAATATGGAAACGATCACTCCTAGTAAGAGGAGATCGCATCCTATCTGCTTCAATCAAATAATGATTCAGGAAGACTTTGATCAGAGCATTATAAAAAAATTAGAAATAATTTTTAATATTTTATAAATCAAATCATTATTATTTGATCAAGAGAAATGTGAATATAAAAATTGGGTTTGACATTTTTCCATATCCAAACTTATATTCGGGATGCAGGATGATCGTAAGATCAAGTTGCACGGTAATTTTCCACTGAAGGGTATTTTTGGTATTTTCATCAAAATTTTATATCTTTTAGGTAGACATGATACGTTGCTAGACGTCAATCATGTCTTGTGAGTTTGATCAAATTAAAGAGTTTAATTCGATCATTAATTAAAAGCTGTTCTGATTGATCAAAATGGTTCAGCTTGATTTGACCTAAATCGGCTAGATTGTGTTCTAACCAAATTAGTTTAAATTGCACCTGGACTCACTACTGGCTAGATGTGGAACCCAATGGGTCACACACAAAGGGAATTGATCATGGGTTTAATTTGATTAAACCATGTTTGCAAGTTGAACATGCTAGCACATGTTGCAAACCCTAGCATTTAGATTCGAATCGAATTCGAATCGGGTTCCGATTTGGGCTAATTTAGAACCAATTTGAGCCAAATTGGATTTGGTCTTGAAGTGGGTTCGAAGTATTTTAATTGGGCTTGCTGTTGGGTGACAAAAACCAGGGAACCACATGCCTAAGAGTCTCTCTCTTGGCGTGTGGATTTGAATCCATGCGCATGAGCCACATGGCGCATGGATGGAGTTGGCGCCACCTTTAGATAAGGTCTATCCTATTTTTCTCCGTAACTTTTATTCTATGAATGATTTTTTTTGATGACTTAGGAGGCACCTAAGAGTCCTTCTAAGTATTAAACTCCTCATAAAAGAATTAGGAGAAGTGGTAAGAATTTAAATCCATGCGCATGTGTCACATGGGGCATGGATGGGAGATGACACCCCTTAACTTGGTCTATCCTATTTTTCTCCGTAACTTTTATTCTATGAATATTTTTTCAGATGTCTTAGGAGGCACCTAAGAGTCCTTCTGAATATTAAACTCATCATAGAAGAATTAAGAGAAGAGATAAGGATTAAATCCATGCGCCACCTCTTGGAAGCGCCCCTTTGTAGTTTCAAATGGGGAGATAAGTTTTAACTTTTCCATGCCCCTTAATCTCTTGCACCATTCTTCAAGTTGGCACCTTTTATCTTGGCCATTGGATGGGCTTCCTTCCAGATCCAAAGGCATGGGTTGATGGCACCAATAAGAGAAGCTTTGTGACTTCTCATCTGAACACCGTAAGTTAAGATCGAAGAGTCCTTCTGAAATAAGGCATCTCTTCAACCCAACTTTGATGTACACATGGCATTTCTTAATTTATGGAGCATGAGAAATAGACAAGAGGCATGAGAAAAATTGTTAGAGGGTATGAGATGTTTTGGATTGCATCTTTATGTGCAATATAAATAGGGGTGCATGCCGAGGAGTCTATGGATTGAAAAATCTTCTTTCTTTCTTACAAGAGGCTCTGCTTGTCCAATTTTCTTTATTCTTTTTATCTATCCTAGATAAGGTCCTGATAAAGGACAAAAAATCTTCCAAAAGGCTTAAAGAATTGGAATAAAAATTAAGGAGACAAGGAGCAAGAAAGAAAGACAAGAAAAGGTCCAACAGTGTGACAGCAAAGCCAAGAAAGGAGGTTCTGCCCAAATTGCATTTAAATTCTGATAAATCAAAATTTAATTGTAGAGTATTTTTAAATAAGTGCTAGTGGGTTGGTCAAGTCTCTGTGTGGATCAACATTGGAGGGTGAACACGTGGGCACCTGGTGGAAACCCAGACAGATTGCTGCCGGCAACTAAGCACAAATCAGGGTTTAGCGATAAGAGGTATGTTTCTATATCTTTTATTTGATATTAATGCATATTATATGGTTTAATTTTTGATAAGGTGATCTTGGAGTTAGGTTTTATTTTTATGATTTCATAATAATTGCTTTAAAATTCGTGCTTCCGCCATTGTATTAAAACCTTTCATAGGACCCTTCCTCTAGCACCAATTCTGTTGGTATAGAATTCTGCTGAACCAGAGAAGCTGGAGTCGAGGGGATCGCGTCCGTCGTCGGGACCTGTAAGGGAAGTCTAAACCAGAGTTGGGGGTGCTCCGACAAGACCCTCCGATGCTCAAGTCCGTACTCTACCTCAACAAAAATGGAGCACTCAAATAGAAATTTAGCAGAGTTTCAAGATAGAGTTTAGAGCATAGAGAAGAACGTATCTGGAGTCCCCTTTCTATAGATGGAGTCGTAATTGATTGACAGCGACATCTGTAACTGCCTGGTAGTGGGCCATTCGGGGCCATGTGGAGTTTGTTACGGAGAGTAGTGGCGTCAGGGGGCCGTTTAGGGCCACATGGAGTTTGTTATGGAGAGTGGAGTGGTGTCCATTATCATGACTTGCCAGAGAGTGGTGGAGCCACGTGGAATCCATTACAGAGAGTGGAGTAGGGTAGTGGCCATTGTCGTGACTTGCCAGAGAGTTCGGGTCTGACGGCTGAAGCTCGGTTGGGACGTCTGATGGAGCGGAATGGCTCTCTGTCTCAGCAATCCAGGAGAAGCTCGGATATTTTCAAGGTTGCTGACGAGTCTACTGTTGTTGGATGCCTTGGGTGCTGATGCTACAGGCGGGGTCATCTACTGTAGAAGCTCAAATGGGGACTTTCTGTTGGTGAAGTCCGGTAGAAGTCCGATTGCCAGAGAAGTCCATCTAGAATTTGCCTGATGTGGAAGCTCATCTAAAGATTGTCCTCTGGAGAGGACTAGTTTCATGAGGAATCTGACAGGGGGTCGTCTGACAGTGGAGTTCGGATGGTGTTGTGGAGGTTTGTCCGCTGGAGGAGTCTTGAGGGCACTATGGAAGGTCGAATGTTGGAGGAGTCCGAGATTCAATTCTGTTGTAAAAGTTCAGATGGAGTCTGATTCTTGTAGGAGTCCGGATGAAGTCCGCTTATTGTAGAAGCTCGGATGAAGATCGGTTGCCGTGGAAGCTCGGATGGAGGCTTCTTATTGTGAAAGTCCCGCTATTGGAGAAGCTCGGACATTGATGAAGTTTGAAAGAAGTTCGGAGTAAAGTCGTTCGTGGTCGAAAAAAGTCTAGAAGAGATTCGGAGAATAGTCGATCACTATAGAAAATCAGCTGATTGTGAAGCTCGAAAAGCGTTTGGAGTAGCCCGGTATATGAATGGAGGAGCTCATCATCGGAGAAGTTCGGATGGTATTATGGAAGCTCGGATAGTCGAGGAAGTTTAGAAAAATGCCACACAAGGTCGGAAGCCGGAAGAGCCCTGGAAGGGTCGGCTTTTTACAAACTTCGACTGGAGGTATTTTATACCCAACAGCATACATATTAGATATATATTTTTAATTAATTTTAGATTGTAAAATTATATATGTGATATATAATTTATTCTCACATGATCTGAAATTTAATTTGTGTAAAACCCTAGATCTAAAACCCTATGATCTATTTTGCATGAAATTTTGAAATTATGGTTGGCTTGCTTGCTGAGTCGACTCAGATTCAGTTCAAGTCGAGTCGAGTTCTTGACGAATTGACTCATCCTTATTGGAGTCGATTTGAGATCCTGGTGAGTCAGCTCATTTATGTATGAGTCGACTCAATCTTGCAGGAATGGGCTTATAGTTTTTGTTCATGACAGACGAGTCAACCCGTGTTTTAGGATGAGTTTACTTGAGTCTGTTGACAGTAAAATTGCATATGATGCAATCCAAATTAGTTTAGATTAAAAATTTATTTGACATGTAAACTAAACCATGTTCATAATGTGCTTAATTAAGAATTAAGATTTAAAATTAAAAGATCTAAAATTATGAATTTAAGATCCAAATTTTAATTGCATAAAATATGGGGTTAAAGAGATGGGTAGTTCAATTAGGTCTAGTTTGAGTGGTTGATCAAATCAAATCAAATATTGGTTAGGATTAGGTCAAAGTGTGCTCATGACCAACCCAATTAGTTGTAGTTTGGTCGAATTGATTAACAACCACATGTTATCTATAAACTTAAGACCTAATTAGGCTCAATGGATCGAGCCTGGATCAATTGGCTAATCTGATCGATTCTAATCAACCTATTTGGTATTTAAGGTAAGTATATATATGGTGGTTTTTAATTGATTCTATTATCTGATCTGGCTAATTCGTTGGTGTCTAAGAAAAGCAATGGAGGGACCTCCACACATCTTAACTTACCTGATCATTTTGAGAGATTATGTTTCATATTAGGTTACTTGTTAATTCAAATTAGCCCATGCCACTGGGTTAGTCATAGCCGTTATGACTAATTAAGAAAGAGACCTAAACCTAAATCTTCTCAAGCAAATATTAAGTCTAACGATCTTCGACCATTGTAGACATGCAGGTGCCTTCTTGGTATTGATCATTCTCAATTGGTCATAGTGGTTCGATTGCATCGAAAAGGTACAACCATTCTATGGCATTGGATGCCCTAGGGTAAAGATAGGATTGGGCCCAATAACTATTAAGAGAGGAACCCAATGACGGCTTTGTGCCCGTTGGTGTACGGTGGGTCTGACTTAATTAAAAAAAATGCCAATAACTGCTAGGTGAGGCCACAGGACTTAGAGGCCGAACATGCTATATCTTGCTTAGTGAAGCAATGAATAAAGTGTTGTCCACTCATTGGCTCATACATCACCAATAACTATGAGGTGAGGTGCATATGGATCAGTGGGAGAACAGTATCCACTAGAAACTGATCGCATATAGGTTTCTGTTTCTTCACCTAAGGAGTGTGGGAGATTCATAGAAATAGTGAAAGCCTTGTTTATTTATTAAAGTCTCTATAATAAAAATTTACAAGTACAAATATCTAATTAAAAATTATTTCTCTTTGCCGTTAATTAATAATATCGAGTTCAAACCTTCCAGCCTGAATCTTTGACACCAATAGGTTGATCGGATTGAACAAAAACTAGCTCCATAACTTGAGAATCATTCTCAGCTTCAAGAAATTGACCCATATCCTAGATCAAAAAATGCCTATGTTGCTGGCTCACTTATCTCCTGATCAACGACCTATACTTGATAGTGGATGGACGAAGATAATATGACTAGGTGCTATATTCTTGCATCCATGTCCAATGATCTTCAGCATTAGCATGAAGACATGAGGATTACCAGATAGATTCTAACTCACCTGTAAGAGTTGTATGGTCAGCAGAGTTGCACGGCTCACTTTGAAGTCTCCCATAGATTTTTTAGAGCAAAAATGTGTGATGGGTAGTCCATGCACAATCATTGTCTGATAATGATCAAAGACATTAAAGAGCTTCAGAAGCTCAGAATGAATATGGACAAGAAACTGTAGGTAGATTTGATCATGCAGTCTCTTTCTGATTCATATAGATAGTTCATCATGAACTACCATATGAATAAGATTGATAGCACCTTGCCTGAGTTGTTGAATATATTGGTAACAGCTGAGGACATCTTAAAAAGTTTAAGAGAAATGGTTCTTACAGTGGAGTAGACTTCTTCCAAGAGAAAATCTATTGGGAAGAAAAAGAACAAAAAGCCTACGAAGAAGCAAAAAACCAAGAGTGGGAAGAAGAAGAAAGCTCTAAAGAGAGCCAGTGATAAGAAAAAATATTTTCACTGTAATGTTGAAGGCCACTGGAGAAGAAATTATCTTACGTACCTGGCTACATTGAAGAATAAAAGGAAAGATGCACCTTTTGAAGGTATGACTGAATTGCTCATTATTGAAACTAATCTAACGATTTCCTCTTCTTCTAGTTGGGTTTTAGATTTTGGTTTGAGTGTTCATTTGTGCACTTCTATGCGGGGTCTAGAGAAAGTTAGAGAACTAAGAGAAGATGAGATCACTCTTCGAATCGATAATGGGGCAAAAATTACTGCTATGGCTATCGGAACCTACTCTTTGAAGCTATCGTTAGGATTTAGTTTGCTTTTAAAAAGTTATTATTTTGTACCTGTAGCCAGTAGGAATTTGATTTTCATTTCTATACTGGCACAGAATAATTTTAATTTTAATTTTAATAAAGATCTATGTTCAATTTATTTTTAAAATAAAATTATTGCACATGCCTACTTGATAGAAGGTCTTTATCATTTGCATATGGATGTGAGTGTAAACATTAATGAGCAAATTGTGAGTGTTATAGGATCTAAGAGACTTAGAGATAGGATTAGCTAAAAGTATCTATGGCATCTTAGGCTAGACAATATTAGAGAGGATAAACTTAACAAATTAGAGAAAGATGGTCTTATCAGGCCATTGACATTTGAGTCATATCCAGTTTATGAGTCTTGTCTTTAAGGAAAGATGGCTAAGCTGCCCTTTGTAGGACAAGAGAAAAGGGCCACTGATATATTAACCCAGGTGCACACTAATGTGTGTGGTTCATTCGATGTACAGACTAGGAGTGGTTATATCTACTTTATAACTATTACTGATGATTACTTATGGTACATGTTTTGTATTTAATGCACTATAAATCTGAGGCTTTTGAAAAATTCAAAGAGTTCAAACATGAAGTAGAGAAACAAACCAGTAAATCTATAAAGATTCTTCGATCAGATCAAGGAGGTAAATATTTGATAAAAAATTTCGAGCCTATCTTAAGGATAATGGCATAGTCTCATGGTGGACACCTTCAAAGATGCCTTAGCTCAATGGGGTATCCAAAAAGAGGAATCAGATCCTATAGGATATGGTCCGATCTATATGAGCTTCACAGATCTTTCAATTTTTCTCTGAGAACATGCGTTGCTTTCTACTATTCATCTTCTGAATCGAGTTCTCTCTAAATCCATTTCTACCACACCATATGAGTTATGGCATGATAAGAAACTTAATCTTGGTTGCCTCAAGATTTGAAAATATCCGGCCCATGTCAAGCAATAGTGGCGGATAAGTTAGAGGCAAGGTCACTTAGGGCTCATTTTATAGGGTATCCTAAGGAATCTATAGGATACTATTTTTATCTTTCAGAGGATTACAATGTGATTGTGAGTTGTCATGCCATCTTTTTGAAAAAGGAGTTTATCCAAGATAGAGGCAGTGGAAGAAATATTGAGCTTAAAGAAAAAATTTTTAAAGAGCATCGTGTCCAAAAGCCTGAACTTATTAGTAAGCTAGTTGATGTGGTACCTCTTCCACCTTGTAGATCAAATAGGATCTCCCATCCTCCTAAAAGGTACTTAGATATTCTTACAGAAGATTTAGAGAAAGTATTTCTTGTAAGATATAGAGACATTAGGAATGATCCCAAGACCTATGATGAAGCGATATTAGATGTAGACTCCGAGAAATGGATGGAAGTGATGAAGTCAGAAATTAACTCCATACATTCCAACTAAGTCTAGACTTTAGTAGATCCACCTTATTGTACCTATTAGGTATAAATGGATCTACAAAAGAAAAATAGGATCGGATGGTCAGATAGAGACCTATAAAGCAAGGCTGGTAGCGAAAGGGTATAGTCAACATAAAGGCATTGAGTATCAGAAATTTTTTTTGTCAGTGGTCATGCTCAAATCTATCCAGACTCTACTTGTTGTTGCAGCATACTACTATTATGAAATCTGATAGATGGATGTGAAACCTGCCTTTCCAATTAGATATCTTGAGAAAATATCTATATGAAGTAGCTTATGAGTTTCGCATCCAATGATAGTGATCACAAAGTCTGCAAGCTATAAAGGTCCATTTATGGACTCAAGCAAGTATCTCGAAGCTAAAATACTCGCTTTAATGATGTGATCAAATCATTTGATTTTATTAGTAATAAGGAGGAGCCTTATGTGTATAAAAAGATTAGTGGGAGCACTGTCACATTCCTCGTGTTATAAGTGGATGACATCATCCTAATTAGAAATGATATTCCCATACTAACTTCGATCAAGATATGGTGGTCAAAGAAATTCTCCATGAAAGACCTAGGAGAAATTTCATACATTCTTGGTATAAAGGTCTATAAAGATAGATCTAAAAAAATGATAGAACTTTCTCAAAAAATGTATGTAGAGAAGGTGCTGAAAAGGTTCAGCATGAAAAACTCCAAAAAGATTCTTTTGCCTCTTAGACATGATGTCTACCTCTCTAAGAAGATGTGTCTTGACATACCTGAGGAGATCCAATGCATGAGCAAGATCCCTTATGCTTTAACTATAGAAAGCCTCATGTATACCATGCTGTGTACTTGACCTGATATAACACTTGTCGTGAGTGTCACGAGCAGATATCAGTCAAATCTAGATAAGAAACACTGGATAATAGTAAAGAACATCCTTAAATACTTGAGAAGGACTAAGAATTTATTTTTGATCTTTGATGGAGGTTCGAAGCTGAAAGTAGAAGGGTACACCGATTCAGACTTCATATCTAAAATTGATGATAGAAAGTCTACATCGAGGTATATTTTCTTATGTAATGATGAATTAGTTAGTTGAAGGAGTTTCAAACAATTGGTTATTGCAGATTTGACCATAGATGTCGAATACATCACCACCTCTAAAGCTGCTAAGGAAGCGTACTGGTTCAAGAAGTTTGTTGCAGAGCTAGATGTGATGCCATTAGATGTCATTGCACTGTACTGCGACAATAATGACATCACAGCACTCGCTAAGGAGTCCAGGTCTCACCAGAAGTCCATGCATATAGAGCGGCGGTTCCACATTATATGCAATTAATATATGGCCAATTGACTTTAGATCAAGTGAGAGTTTGTTAGATGTGTGCCCTAGAAGCCAATTGTTGGCAGACATATTATGTATTTTCAGGACCTATTCTTATATTTATAAAACTTTGTTATTAATAAAAAGATATTTTCACTTCCAATCATATTTATTTGTCCATGATTTGTCTTAGAAATTAACAAAGATGATATTGTATATTATCAAGGTATTGAGAATTTAAGACATACATTATCAGTGGTTAGTATTTGAATGCTTCTGATTATAGGATTATCATAGAGGACAGTGATCAATCCACTTAAGATTGGTACATGGATCACCTCCCTTTTGGATAGATGACTCTTGAGTATGCGGTGTAGGGACACTAGAATAAGAGTGTAGGTGGTTGTTAGAGAACAACTTGCACTGAGTATGATCAATACGAGAAATCACTTGGATTTTTACTCACTCTCGGTAGTCTACTCGATGCTGTAGTGGTGTGAGTGGTCTTTTGACCTGTGGTATATTGGCTATTCATAGTGAGGATACTGAGTTTGACTGTACATTTTTTTAATCTCTAGCTATTCGGATCCTTACTGTGTATGTTGGCTATAGTAGGTTCAAGTTCGTTGTTAGAGTAAGATGCACCTATATGGAATCTATCAATCTTGGTAGAAAAGGAGTAATCCTATGCGATTCGCAAGACTAAGTTCAGAAAGTCTTCGGTTGAAATAAGTATGAATACTAGAAAAAAATTTTCACAGGATTCATAGATGAACTCGAGTTGAGCTAATCTGGCATATGACTGATGATGGGATTTGACGAGTTCTTCATGACCTCCTTCAAGTCGGGACTCATGATAAAAGGACTAAATCACATGGTAACTGCACCTAGGGGTTCATATTTTTTTATTTTATTAGATTTCCACTATATGCTGCTAGGCATCACTGATGGATTGTGAAAACTTGCTAGGATTATTTTTGGATCAACGATCCTTGTTGGGGTGAGCTAGAATTATTTTGATCCATCGAAGGGAGTTTCGATGATACTGTGATGAAGATCATGGTATGTCTCACTACCAGATAGAATAGAACCTGAGGGGTCACACATAAAAGAAGTTTGATCTAATCTATGGTTTGGATCAAATTTAAATTATCAATTTGATTGATGGTTTGAATTTGAAAATTATTAATTTGTAAGTGTTATAGATTTAGTACTGCTAATTATTAGCACAGAGACTTAATTATAAATATTATAATTTAATTAGAACTAATTAAATTATAGATTAAGTTTTAATTAATTTAAATTAGATTTAATTTAATTAAGCTTAATTTAATTTAATGCTAATTGGATTCAATTATCCAAATCAGATTTGACAGTCTTTCAAATTCGATTCGATTCGAACTCAATTTAAATCGGATTAAGACCTAGTTTGAACCAGATTAAGCCTAACCCTTAGAGTTCAGATTCTCTGGGATTTTCTCTCCACTTGGCCGACCAGAGAGAAGGATGAAGTGGTATTATTTTCATTTCTTTTCTCCATGCACGTGGGAAGAGGTGGGGAGAGTTTGTTATGTGCTTTCTTAATTAGTTAGGATTCTTATTTAGACAAGAGATAAAGCCTAACTAATTTAAATTAATTTCTATTAGGTTTTGGCATAGGAAAGAAGGCTTTTTGTGTGACAAAAAACTATAAGAAGGGATGTTTTAATAGGAGGAAAAAGTTTCTTATGTTTTGTGTGCTAACCACCTTGTCCCCTTCTTCTTCCATGCCAACCACCTCTTCTCTATTCCATCTTCCACACTCCACTTCTCCAGATAGAGATCTAGAGAGAAGCTTTAGTGAGAAAGGGAAAATCAAGAATAGATTTCTTGATTTTTGTTAGTGGTTAGAATCAATCCCTAGTATCCTATACAGGGCTGTATCAAGTAGATTCAAGTAAAGGATCCTGATCCAAGCCGAAGAATGAAGCCTGCAAGGAAGCTAGCACCCTGAAGATTTTAGAATTTTGATTAAAACATCTCTGTGTGGATACCAGTAGAGGTTAGATGGTTGCTCGGTTATGATAGCAACTTTGGACATCCGTAGGGTCCAATTCAACGGAGGAGGGAAAGTGATTAGGTATACCTTTTTCTTACTGTTTATGATTTCAGATCTACATTCATAAATTTATTTATGCATGTTAGATGATTCTTGACTTGATTATTATTTAGAATAAGCATGCTTAGATTAGATCAAAATTTTAAAATCTGCTTTCACTCTGGTTAGCGTAATCATACCGATCTATGCATGTGACTCAGCCTATTTTCTAACAATAAGCATGACAACATCTACATGGTTGATCTTGATGAAATTATTATGAAGAGTGATCAATGTCTTATTGTAATGGATGCCAAGATCAAAGAGACTAGTTGGTTGTGATATCATAGATTAGGTTATGCTAGTATGAATATAATTTTAAATTGATTGTAAGAGACTTCATTAAAGGTTTATCAAAATTAAATTTTGAAAAGAATCGAATCTATGATGCATGTCAATTTAGCAAATAAACTAGGATATCTTTCAAACCTAAAAATATAGTTTCAACTTTTAGACTTTTAGAGTTGATCCACATAGACTTATTTGGATCTACTAGGACTACAAGTCTAGAAAAAAAAAGATATAGACTTGTAATCATAGATGACATCTCATGTTTCACATGGGTTTTATTTTTGGCACATAAGGATGAAGCTTTTTCTATTTTCTCAAAATTTTATCGTAAGTTTCTAAATGAAAAAAATTTAACCATTATTTGTATTCAAAGTGATCATAGAATCGAATTTAAAAATAAAAATTTTGAAAATTTTAATAATGAAAATGGGATTCAACCCAACTTTTTAGCATCAAAAATACCACAACAAAATGGAGTAGTTGAAAAAAAAGGATCTTAGAAGAAATGACCCATATCATACTATGTAAAAAAAAATCTCAAAATATTTTTGGGCCAAAGTCATTAATAATATATGTTTATATTGCAAATAGAGTTTTAATTTGACTAATTTTAAATAAAATCCCTTATGACCTTTGGAAATGTAGAAAATCTAATATTAACTACTTTCATATTTTTGGTTGTTGATGCTTTATCTTGAATAATGGGAAAGATGATTTAGATAAATTTGATGTCAAGTCGGATGAAAGTATCTTTCTTGGATACTCTACATCCAACAAGACTTATAGAGTCTTCAACAAAAATATATTGGTTGTTGAAGAATCTGTACATATTGTGTTTGATGAAACTAATGATATATCCTCAAGAAAGAAAGATATTATTGATGATGATGCAAGAATTCTAGAAAATGGGATTAACAAGAAATCAAAATGAAGAAGAAATCAAAGAGGTTGAATAAGAAAAGATTTTTGAAAAAAATGTTAGCAAGAAACATGATGATCTATCCAAGGAGTGGAGGTATGTGCACAACCATCTAAGAGTTCTCATCATTGGTGATCCTTCAAAAAGAGTAAGAACAAGAGCCTCTCTTAAAAATATCTGTGATTATCTAGCCTTTATCTCTCAAATTGAATCCAAATGCATAGAAAAAGCTGAAAGTGATTCAAATTAGATGCTTGCCATACAAAAGAAGTTGAATCAATTTAAACGAAACAATATTTAAATTTTAGTAAGTAGACTTATTGACCATCCAATAATAGATACTAAATGAATATTCAGAAATAAATTAGATAAAAATAATAATATGATTAAGAATAAAGTAAGATTAGTTACAAAAGGGTCTAACCAAGAAAAAGAAATAGATTTTGATGAAACATATACACCGATAATCAGATTAGAATCAATTAGATTATTACTTGTATTTGCTTGCTATATAAATTTTAAATTATATTAAACTGATATAAAAAATATATTTTTAAATGGATATATTGCTAAAGAAACTTTTATAGAACAACCATCTGATTTTCGAAATCATGCATTCCTAAATCATGTTTTCAAACTTAATAAAGAATTATATGGTTTAAAACAAGCTCCAAGAGGATGGTATAAAAGGCTAAGTAAATTTCTGCTTGAAAATAACTTTATAAGAGGTAGTATAGATACAACTCTATTCTTGAAAAGAAAAAAAAATAATTTGCTAGTAGTTCTTGATGATATTATTTTTAAAGCTACTAATAAAAATCTTTGCTAAGAGTTTTCTGAGTTAATACTATAGGAACCAAATCTAGAGTTTCAGGGTTAGATCTTGAAACTTTTTTAAGATCAGGCAGTGGAAGACTAAAATAAATCAAAATTTATTTTTTAAAATTAGAGAATCCCTAGATCTAAGATCCTATTGCATGATTATTACATAGCATTAAATCAAAAATTAAAATATATAGAGCATGAGCTACATGTTGATAATATCAACATGTTTTTATACTACATCTAATGTACGTATTAAACAATAGATTAGATCTATTATCTTGCAAGTTTGACATTCTAATCTTGCTGATCCGAGCTTGAGGATGATGTTGCAAACCACACACACATCCGATCTCTAGGAGTCATCCACACGAGTCCATGAATCTTGACCAGAAGTCCTGCTTTAGAAAATCAGCACAGTATGCTAGTACTGCACTGATCCTTCTTCGATGGTTGATCAGGTACCTCCTTCTTGATTTGGGCTCTTTCAAAGATGACAAGTAGGAGGAGGAGTTTTAGATCTAAGATGCTCTAAGAAAAACTCAAGATGAAGAAAGAGAAGAGATGAAACAAATAACCCTAGAAGAAGATCCTCTTCTTCTTCTCTTTACTCTCTCCTAGACACCCTATCTTGTGTCTATTATATCTCCATGACCCAAAGGTCTTTCTCTTTGATTTTTGGATGTCCCAAAAGACTCTAAAATCTCTATAATCTATAAAAATTTTATAAATAAACTTATTTTATAGAGAGAGAATGATAGAGTCCTTGTCTAGGTCAAATACCTAGTCAAGGCTTATCCAAACATGGCATGATAAGGGGCGCCCAACTCTTGGGCACCTCCTCCTTTTTTTTATGCATGGACCACTAAAAAAGGGTGCACAATATGTGCCCTAAAAGTCATAAAAATTTCAAAAAAAAATTTGAATAAATTCAATGCAAAAAGGAAAGAGTTTTGGATTTCTAAAACTCTATCTCATAGAATTTGAAATCCAAACTTATTTCTACTTTGATTTGATCCACAACCACTTTCTATGTATGAAAGAAGAGAGAAAACCTTTTGGACATAGGAAAAACCTAGGAGAGGGCTTTTGTCACACAAAATAAGAGGAGATTGGCATGGAATAAGAGAGAGGGCGTGGGGGGGCTTATGTGGCGCAAGGTGGAATCCTAGTCTTACTAGGATTCTATCTTATGACTTATTTTAATTTGGTTTCTCAAATCAAATCAAATTAAAATTAGATCAATCCAATTAAAATAGGTCTTAACCCAATTAAAAATTTAATTTAATCAGATTAAATTAGATTTAAATCTAATTTAATTTTCTAATCAAATTAAAAATTAGGTTGACCCAAGTCCTAATTGAACTAGGACTAGTTTTTTCCTTGCACTTGGCTTATCCAATAAATCAATTGAACTTGATCCAATCAAGCTCCAACCAAATCTAATTAAATCATATTCAATTAAACTTAATCTCAGCCCATTGGCTTAATCAAATTAAGCCAATTAGCAATCAAATTGCTAATTGATCCTCCTACAACACTTGCACTAGGTTAAATGTCAATCGTATTGATCATTTAACCGTAGAATGATCCTTAATCGTTGATCAACCATCCGATCAAATTATGAACTCTAATGTGTGTGACCTCATAGGTCCGAATCTAAGTCAGTAGCATAGTAATAAATTTCTATACCAATCAAAGTGACCATCTAGTAATGGTACCCGATGATCGGATAGGTCGTATGTGTATAACCACATCCTTAGAACCCATGCGGATATAGTTTCCATATAATTCATCCCCTTGACCAAAATGATCATAATATACCTCAAAGTTCAATTATCAACTCTGATCAGGTTGTCTACATTGTATTTCAAAATATCAAATCCATCTGATGGATTACCCTGGTCAAGATTTTGCTAAATTGAAATACAGTGACTCATTCTTCTCTAACTCTTGGAGTGGTCAATCCCATCTCGATCACACTCTGACTTTATAAGTACTTGACTATGCCCAGAAGCCTTTTGTCACTGAATTAAAAATTCAGTTAGTCTAGTACCAAAGCATAGTGAGTTGCTTGCAAGTCACTGAGGCGATCTCAGGTCTAAGGGATACTTATACCTATATCCCATCAGAGACATTCTCGACAGTAGAATGCTATGGAGTTGGTCACGTTCAATGATAATGTAGCCTTACATCTCACTTGTATACTATACCAGTGTCTCCACACTCCTTGGTTAAGAGGACAACCAACCCATATGGCCTACAGTGACCTATGCTCGATAGAAGTTGTCGTCCTTATTAACAGCCTATCATTTGGTCGTAAACAATTTTAAGGACTAATCGATAAATTCTCTCTTTATCGAATCTAAATAGTCCTAAGGACTTCATCATAACAATGGAGTTCATTAGAAGATGAAAGCTTATGATGAAAATATCAAATATATTTTATTTATTAACAAATCAATTACAATACTTGGTTGCTCAACCGTCAACAGCTAGACGATTGGCTTTTGCGACATGTTGGTGCAAAAATCCACCGACGTCGGAGAAGCTGGAGTCGAGGGAGTCACGGTCGTCGCTGGGACCTGCAAAGAAAGTCTAAACCGGAGTTAGGGGTGCTCCGGCAAGACCCTCCGATGCTCAAGTCAGTTCTCTGCCTCAACAAGAATGGAGTGCTCGAACGAAAATTTTTGCAGAATTTTGAGATAGAGATTAGAGCTTAACATATCTGGGGTCCCCTTTTTATAGGTGGAGGATGCAACAGACTGATAGCGACGTTTGTAACCGCTGGTAGTGGGCCGTTCAAGGCCATAAGGAGTTTGTTGTGGAGAGTAGTGGCGTCAGGGGCTGTTCAAAGCCACATGGAGCTTGTCGCAGGGAGTGGAGTAGTGTCTGTTGTCGTGACTTGCCAAAGAGTGGTGGAGCCGCACAAAATCCATCACAGGAAGTGGAGCAGAGTCGTGGCCATTACTGTGGCCTGTCAGGGAGTCCAGGCCTGTCAGCCGAAGCTCGATTGAGGTGTCCGGTAGAGAGAGGTAGCTCCCCATCTGAGAGGAGCTCGGATGTTGCTGGCGAGCCCTCCACCATTGGGTGCCTTGGGCACCAGTACTGCAGGCGAGGGTCATTTGCTGTAGGAGCTCGGTCAGAGGCTTTCCATAGATGAAGTTCGGTTTCATGCAGAATTTGATAGAAGGTCAACCGACAGTGGATGTCAGATGGCGCTGGAGAGGTTCATCCGCTGGAGGGGTCTAGCTGCTGGAGTCCGTCTGTCGTAGGAGTTCGTCCGGAACCTATCCGCTACAGAAGTTCGATCGGAGTCCGATCTCCGTAGAAGTCCAGATGGGGATCATTTGTCGAGGAAGCTCGGCCGAAGTCTGCCTACAATAAAAGTTCGAAAGGAGTTCGCTCACAATAGAAGCTCAGGTGGAGGCTTACAGTAGAAATCCAACGTGGACCGCTCATAGTAGAAATTCAGAGCAGACCGCTTGTAGTGGTAGCTCGGAGCAGACCGCTTGTGGTGGGGGCCCAGAGTCCGGCCCTTGCCAGAATTTGGATGAGGCCCACCTGCGATAGGAGCTTGGGGCTGAAGTTCGGCTCCCGTAGGAGCTCGGACGAAGTCTACCTGCAGTATGAGTTCGGAGAAGAAGTCCGACTCCCGTAGGAGCTTAGACGAAGTCTAGAAGGTGGTCGACCATCGTAGAAACTTGGATGGAGTCCATCCATCATGGAGAATCAGATCGACACTGGTGGGGGTTTATCCGTCAGTAGGACTTGGGAACGTTGCGGAGGCTCAGCCATCGGAGGGTTCGAAAAGATGTCACCGAAGGTTGGACGTCGGTAGAATCCCGGGAGGGTCACTCCTGACATGAACTTCGGCTGGGGGGTATTTTATACCCAACACCAGTCTCCCTACTTTCGAGTTCGAGTTTCGAATGAAGGAAGTACAGAGAAATTTTTACAGCCAAAGTTGCTCCCTTGAATCCTGTGCACGACCACCCTCGAAGATCCTGACATTTAGTGTGCGCGTGCCGGAATCTTTTTCTAATTGGGGCAATTCGAAGAGTCCTTTCGAAATTCTAGCTGGAGCGTAGTCCCAAGTGCCACACCATAATGGTCCCGCCAGCAGTCAGCCCTACACCACGGTGAGTGGGACACGTGGTGGGCGTTGGTTGGCCTAGGGATATCCACCGCCATGACTGTGCCAGGCCCCGTCGCTTATTTAAACCCCCCCTTCCCTCCAGGGACTTCATTTCGCCTGAGAGTCCAAATTATACCTTTCTTCTACCTGAGAGTTCAGCCACCCATAGGCGCCCTTTTCGACCCTAAGCATTCTTTGTGCCAATCTTCGCCATCTTCGCCGGCTCCCCACCTGGGTCGGGCCAATCTGGGTTGGTCTCGAAACCTTTCTTGCCATCGTGGTTGTTCCTTCTTCTTTTTGCTTTGTTTGTTCAGCTTCCGAGGGTTTATTCGCAATCTCTCATGATCTTTCGGGATTTCCTTCTCTTCTTCTTTTTCTTTTTTTCTTTCTTTTTTTTTTTGTAGGAACGGACGTGGGAGTTGCCCGGGTGGCCTTCACCATCGACGTCCCTTACGACGCTGAGCCTTCAGTCCTCCGAGCCCTTTCGAGGAGTTCTCCCGTCGGGGCTTCTACCCCGGAGGTCAATCTCGAGAGGATGCTACAGATCGAGAGGAGTAGGAGGGGGAAAATAGTGCCTGCAAATTTAGCGGCTGCCGAACTGCCACTGAAGGCTCCCACAACTTCGAAGGGGACTCAAGGGAGAATTCCTTCAACAATAGGAATTTAATAACGGAACTAGCTGGTGAGTGCGTCCTGCCTGAGAATTTTGAAGTAGTTGAACGGGACGACACCGGTCAAGGGGTAGAGTTGTCGTCATAAGCTGTGGCGGGTTTCTTGACGCCATCGGGGTCGAGGGACCAGAGGCGGTTGCCGCTGATGGCAGAACAGTAGAACTTGTTGCGGGGGCGGTGGAAGTAGCGCATGCTGACCTCGTCGAAGTACCTAGGATGGTGGTTGTCGGGGAGCACACGGTGGTGGTGCATGCCTCCGGTGTTATCGCGGCCTCCGGGGTACTTTCGATTCTTCCTGATGCAGGTCGTCGTTGCCGCTGCCGTCGCTGCCACCGCCCCTTGAGTTCTATCCCCCCCTTTTCCCCCTAGGGTTAGGGTTTTGACAATGAGACGAAATGAGGCAGGGGGCGAGAGCCGACGGGTTCATCACACGTACTGGGAAATACTGCTGAGAAGGATGGAACTGAAAGGAGAAGTCGAAAGCTTGAAGTGGTCTCTAATGTATTCTTTTCAAGTCTTGTAGTAACGTTCTTCTTTCCTCGATCTTCAGAGCTTTGTAATGTATACCTTGTTAATCGAGAATGAAAAGGAGATTTTTGTTACCTTGTCTGCACTTTGCATCAAATTATCGCCTGTCGAACTTTCTTTATTCACTATTGTTACTATTGTATTCCCCCCCTTTTTTTTTTGTCTCGTTCGATGCTGATATTGTCTCTTTTACTCACGTGTTGAGCTGTCGTTTGCCGAGTTTCTTTCGGCTTTTGCCTTGCTTGATATCGATGTCGTTCGAAGGTACCCGATCGCCATCATGTTGACCCATCCTTTTGTTTATGGCCGCAGATTTGTCCGGGGCCACTCGAGTTTGATGCCTCCTTTCGGAGTTCGGGCTCGGAGGTCTGAGCTTCTCATTACCCTGAGGAAGCCATCTTATCCTTGGCCTGTGTTGAGAGCTCTCTTGGAGACCGGAGATTTTGATAAGAATCCCAATTTTCACTGAGACGAGGTTTCCTGTATCTTTGATGTAATTTGTTTTTTATTTGTCGCTAATGCAGTTCGTCACTTTCCTTTTTAACCTCCCCCCTTTTTCTTTTTCTTTTCTCGAGTAAGGGTTTTCCCTCTGCTCTTAGTGGGGTCACGAGAGCGAGGAGGTGCCACCGAGAAGGTTCCCTTTTTCTTATCTGGTCTTGAATGACCAGACCTTAGTTGGTGTCAGGACGGGTTCTTCCCCTATTTCTGATGTAATCGATTTCAGCTCAGGTTAGGACGAGGTTCTCTTTCTGTTCCTAACAGGGCTGCGGGGGCACATATGAGCGTTGCAGGACCTCTCCCCCTATCCAGTCTAAAGGTAATCGGGCCTTCGCCTTTGCTCATGTTAGGGTGAGGTTCTCGTCCTGTCCCTAACACGACATATTTTTCAACAACTCTCACTTATCCTAAAGCCACTCGACACAGTATCTAATACCCATCTTCGACTTGTCGTTGTCAAACTCTTTTATTGTCAGGGCTTTAGTGAAGGGGTCGGCCAGGTTCTCTTTTCCATCGATCTTCTGAAGGTCGACGTCACGTCGATCCACGACCTCTCGGACCAAGTGAAAACTGTTAGATGTGTGTCCTAGATGCCAGATTGGCTGACACATTCCTGTACAAATGTAAGAGCAAATTTATAATTTTGACTATAAATGAATAAAAGGATTATTCTACTATCACATTGTGTACATTATGTCTGTGATACATCCTTTGAGTTAGTAGAAATGTTAATTTATATTTTCAAGAGCTAAAAATTTAAGGCATGAATTTACATAACTAACTCATAAATAGCTCCTAACCATAGGATCATCATGAGGATGGTGATCGATCCGGAAGGTTGGTGTACGATCGCTTTCTTAGGATAGATGTGTCTTGAGTCTATAGTATGGAGACACCAAAATAAGAGTACAGATATTCATTGTGAACGAGAGTACTAAGCGTGACCACCTCAAGCAGTCATAAGGAAGTCTACCTTCTCATCGATGACTAGCTTGATGCTGTAGCTGTGTGTCCAGTTTTTTGACCTGAGGTATATTGATAGTTCACCTTGAGTGTGTTATAGTTTGACTATACCCTAACTCGATCTCCTAGTCATTTGGAACCCTGAGGTGTATGTTGGCTGTAGTATATTCATTGTAGGAACTAGATCGCACCAAGATGGGATCTATCAACTTCGGTAGATAAGAGGAGTAGTCCTATGATGATCGAAAGATTGAGTCCTTAAGCCCATGGCCATGGCAGAGTGAAATAATGAAAAAGAGTTTTCTATTAAAGTTTCACATCGAATTTAGATCGATCGATTGGTTCATATGACTGATGTTGGGTTTGACGAGTTCACCTTAACCCTAATTCAGTCGGGACTCATGATAGAGGAACTCAATCACACAGGTAGCTGCACCAAGAGGTTCGTCTTCATTTCTGATGGATTGCCACCATATACTGCTAGGTATCACTGGTAGATTTTGAGAGCAATTAGAATGATCTTGATGATCGATCATTCTAATTGTCTTAATCAGAAGAGTTTTGGTCTATCGGAAGGAGTTTTGATGATGTCGATGATGAGATCATGACATGTCTCATTACCATACAAAAATGAATCTAATTGGATCACACAAATAAGAGTTAGGGTTTTGATGTCATCAATTGAGCTAGCCTAGTTCGATTGATTTGGATTAGATCTAATTAGGTTCAAGGAAATTGTGCTAGCACACGATTGAGCCGAGCTTTCTCCTCGTGTAATATTTTTTATCTCGACTGAGCCAAATATGATTTGACTCACCCAGAAAACTTTGAGAAGGTTTCTCATAGTCTGACTGGAGCCAGTCCAACTCAGAAAAGTCTTATCTTAATTCATGAGATGAATTTAAGACAACACCTGCCAATTTCTATCACTTGCCATTTCCATTTTAGGACATTGGTCAAACGTTGACCCATAGACCTTGGACTGAAGGCCACTTAGCAAGAGGTCATTGGAGAGTTTTAGTAGAGTATCCACCTGCTAAATTAGCCCTCAATGTGGGCACCATAATAGATATGGCGTGCACCCCAAGTGGATAAAGATAGAGTCCTATGAGATGAGGACTCCGATCCCTTGATCAACTTGGACTGTGGGGCGCCAATCTCACTGTGCTTATCCAGTGTTGGTGCCTACAGTAGGAGAGATTGTGGGAATTTTTATCTAATATGATCAGATGACATCACTCCACTAATAAAATTTTTTTCAGAATTAATTAGAATTTTTTGATTGGTCGAATGATGTGGCACTGCATGGCGCAGCAGGGTCTATTTAAACCCTGTCTGCGCCTAGGGTTTTGAGTCTCTACTCAATACCGAGAAAAAGCCTGAAACCCCTCCACTTATCTAAGCCCCCTCTGCTCCTCTCCCTCCCCTCTTCACATCCAAGAGGTTGGGCATCTATCTAGTGCTTGTCCAAGGCGTGGTGGCTCTTTGATTAGAAGGTTGCAGAGATTTATCAAGAAGCTGCTGCTCTAGCTTCAAAAGATCTTTTGAAGATCTTCCAGATCAGATCCAGATCTGATTTTTGAAGTGAAGATTTGTGAGGAGAAGATGATCTAGATCCTACTTGAGTGAATACCGATAGAGGTCAGGCGACTGCGTGGCTATTTTAGAACCTCGGGCATTACTGCGATCATCTACAGGGTAATCAGTTACCCTAGAGGTATTTCTCTATTCCTCATATTTTTAGATTTAATTTTAGATTTAATATCAGATAATAAGAATTAAATCTAATAGATCTTAGATCTAAAATATCATAGGATAATTTTTTTTAAATATTTCATCCCAGATCTCATTAGATCTGAAAGATCTTACAAGGAAAAAGCCGATTTTTCCTTCAACTGGTATCAGAGCCAGGTTGATGGCTCTATTTCAGATCTAATTTAGATCTAATTTTTATTTTTATTTATTTGATATTAATAAACTTTATATGTCACATCAGATATGATAGGATCTAAAATCAAAAAAAATTAAAATTAAATCTAAGTAGATCTAACATGTATGAGATGCATGACTAGACTAGGAGTAGTTTGATCTATGAATAGTCTTATAGTTTTATATTTTAATATGATTAAAATATAAATTATATTTAATTTATTTTCTATTTTTTTTATGTTATAAATATTATATTTAGATCAAAAAATAAAAAATAAAATTTTAATTAATACATAAGATTGATCTGTTGCATGCCTAGACTAGTTGTAGAATTATTCTAGTAACTGTCTAGAATAGATTTTATATTGAATAGTTTAATTTAAATCTTTTTTTTAGATGTTATATGTGATATATCAGATCTGAAAGCATGCTAATTAGATTATATTTCAATACGTGAGATGTATGCAAAGCATGTATAAGTTAGATCAAAAATTATATATGTGATATGTAACTTAGATCTAACTAATTTTGTAGTTAAATTAATATTTTTGATTAAGGTGTTCCTCATAGCTGTCTGGTCATAAGAACAAAGTAGAGTTTAAGATCCTCTCCTCCCATTCAATGGGGTGTTCTTATGGCATGTAGGGGTGCTGCGCGTTCATCCTTAATTAGAAATCAAAATTTACTTTTCTGCAAAACCCTAGATCCTAAAACCTTAGGATTTATTTTACATATTTTATTTATGAATTCAAGACTTAATAAATGAATTAAGCTTATGAAATTAAATTAGATCTAAAATTAAGAATTTCAGATCTAAGCCATTTTCATAAAATTGGGTTCGAGCTTGGGTAGCTCAATTAGGTCTAGTGGTTGATCAAATCGAATCAAAAGTGAGTTAGATGAGATCATAAAAGCTAATAATTGACCAGCCTAATAGGATTAAGTCTAGGTCAAGGTCGAATCACATTTAGATGTGACTAGATCAAGTTAAGACCTAATTTGGTTCGGTGGTTAGAGCCTAGATTGTAGGCTAATCCAATTGGTTCTGGTTCGACAATTTGGTATCTAAGGTAATTTGGACAGATGCGATTGACTGGTTTTTAATTGGGAGCTACTCGACTCGAATGTGTTCTTATCAAGTTAATGGCATATCCCTCCTACCGGTCTCACTTACTTGGTCATATATGTCGACCCAGTTCTGATTTGAAGTGGCTAACAATTCGAGCTAACCCATGTCACTAGGTTAGTCATAATTGTTATGACTATGTCAAGTCAAGTTTAATGAGACCTAAATCAAATCTTTCTAAGAAAATATTAAGTCTAAGGTCTTCCACCATTGTGGATGTGCGGGCCCTTCTCGGGGTTGATTGTTCACGGCTGGTTACAGTGGCTTAGTTGCACCGAAAAGATGCAATCATATCCATTAGGCATTGGATGCTACAGATTAGAGGATGGGTTGTGCTCAATATTTCAGATATGGTGAGGGACCCAATCAGGAATCTAATTCGTGCAAATGGTGTCTCTGACTTAACTAAAGATTGGAGCAATATTTTGGGTATGGTGAGCTTCATAAATTAGAGATCAAGTTTTGGGTGCACCATGATTAGAGAATCATTGGATAAGAGTTATCCACTCATCGGTTGATCCATCACCAATAACTATTAGGTGAGGTGGTGAGCCAGTCGGTGAGACCGCACCACCCACTAGAAATCACAAATCATAGAGATTTTCACATCTCTACCTAGGGAGTGTAGGGATCTGAAAAAATAGTGAGAGCCTAATTTATTGAAAAATAAAATTTCTAAACAAATTGGTTAAGTCTAACTATAAAATCTAACTAGAAACTTTTGACTCTCTACAAGAAACATGTCTGCATCCAATCCCCTGACCAAAATACTAGACACCCACAGATTGACTGGACTTAATTTCAAAGACTGGTTGAGGAACTACAAAATTATTCTGGATTTCGACAAACTGACTCATGTCTTGGACCCGGACCCACCTACGATACCAACATGTCCGACTGCTGAATAGAGAGCATCTCTGAAAAAGTGGATGGATGATGATAACAAATTTAGGTACTACATGTTGGGTGCCATGTCTGATGACTTGCAGTGCCAGCATGAGAATATTATGACTACTCGCCAAATGTTGGCTCACCTACAAGAGTTGTTTGATGAACAAAGTCGCGCAGCCAAGTATCAAGTCTACCAAAGACTTTTTAAGACTAAAATGCGTGATGGGCAATCAGTCCACGATCATTGTTTGTCAATGATCAAGGACTTTGAGGAGCTTGAGAAGCTCAATGTCATCTTAGACAGTAATTTTTAGATTGATGTGATCCTTCAATCCTTGTTTGATGCATATGGTTAGTTCATCATGAACTTCCATATGCATAAGATGCAGTGTACATTGGCTGAGTTAATGAACATATTGGTTACGACTGAGCTTTCTTTGAAAGGTTCAAAAGGCTCAATCCTTACTGTGGAGCGGACTTCTTCCAAGAGAAAATTTTTTGGAAAGAAGAAGAAGTCTGCGAAAAAGCAAAAGTTGGATAGAAAGAAGAAGAAGACAGAATCGAAGAAGAAGGCTACTAAAAAAAAAAATATTTTCACTGCAATTCAGACGGCCATTGGAAGCGAAACTGTCCTCAGTACCTGGCCACCTTGAAGAACAAGAAGGATGGTCCTTCTGAAGGTATGCTCGTTATAGAATCTAATCTTACAGTTTTGTCTGCATCCAGTTGGGTACTTGACTCTGGTTCTAGTGTTCATTTGTGCACTTCTATGCAGGGTCTTGAAGAAAGCAGGAGGCTGAGGGATGGGGATATGATCCTATGCATCAGGAACAAAGCAAGAGTTGCTGCTGTGGCCGTGGAAACCTATCCTTTACGATTATCGTTAGGATTAAATTTAGTTCTTAGAGATTGTTATTATGTGCCTGCAGCAAGCAGGAATTTGATTTCTGTTTCATGTTTAGCATAAGAAAGCTATGTGATTAGGTTTTATAAGAACCATTGTAACATATTTTATGAAAATAATAAAGTTGCAAATGGTTTTCTTATTAATGGTCTCTATCAGCTACATATTGATGTATCTGTATTTCATATCGAGCAAAATGTGAATGTCATGAGAATTAAAAGGCCTAGAGATAGTCTAAATGATAGGTATCTGTGGCACCTAAGGCTAGATCATATAGCAAAAGACAGGATTAACAAATTGGAGAAATTCGGGCTATTGAGTCCGTTGACTTTCGAGTCATATCCAGTTTGTGAATCATGCCTTCAAGGTAAAATAACCAAGCTCCCTTTTACAGGACATAGGGAAAGGACTCCAAACTTACTTGCCCTAGTACATATAGATGTGTGCGGCCCATTTAATGTGCCGGCTAGAGGTAACTATGTTTACTTCATTACCTTCACCGATGATATGTCTAGGTATGGGTATGTATTTTTAGTGAAACACGAGTTTGAAGCCTTTGAAATGTTCAAAGAATTCAGACATAAGGTAGAAAAACAAACAGGAAGGCCCATTAAGGTTCTTCGATCAGATCGAGGAGGTGAATACCTTAGTCGGGAGTTTCTAGACTATCTTAAGAATAATGGCATAGTCTCTCAATGGACTCCACTTGGAATGTCACAACTCAACGGAATTTCAGAATGGAGAAAGCAGACCCTATTAGATATGGTTCGTTCCATGATGAGCTTCACAGTCCTCCCTGAGTTTCTTTGGGGACATTATCTCATGACAGCAATATATGTATTGAATAGGGTTCCCTCTAAAATCGTTCCAACCATACTGTATGAGATATGGCATGGTAAGAAGCCAAGTCTGAGTCATCTCAGAATTTGGGGTTATCTGGCTCATGTCAAGAAACAGCAGGCGGACAAGTTAGAGTTCAGGTCTTTTAGAGATCGATTCATAGGATATCCTAAAGAGTCATCAGGATACTATTTCTATATTTCAGAAGATCATAATGTGATTGTGAATCGACATGCTATTTTTTTTGAAAAATAGTTTATTCAAGATGGTGGCATCGGAAGAATAATTAAGCTCAAGGAGAATGTCTCCCAAGAGCAACGAGCTAAGGAACCTAAGGAACCAAATCAATTAGAACTAGTCCTAACACAACCTCTTCCACCTCGTAGATCGACTAGGGTTTTCCGTCCTCCTGAAAGATACTTAGGTACTATACAAGAGGAAGTAGAGGAAATGTTTCTCACAGGAAATTGGGCTCATGGTGATGACCCCAAGACCTATGATGAGATGATATCAGATATCGACTCTGATAAATGGTTAGAGGTAATGAGATCAGAAATTGACTCTATGCACTCAAATCAAGTCGGGACCTTGGTAGATCCACCTGAAGGTATTGTACCTATTAGGTGTAAATGAATCTTCAAGAGAAAGATAGGTGCTGATGGGAATGTGGAGACATTCAAGGCTAGGCTCGTAGCGAAAGGTTATAATCAGTGCGAAGGCATTGACTATCAAGATACCTTTTCGTCCGTAGCCATGCTAAATCCATCCGCACATTGCTTGCTATTGTAGCCTATTTCGATTATGAAATATGACAGATGAACGTGAAAATAGCATTCTTAAATTGATATCTTGAGGAAGATATCTATATGAAACAGCCACTTGGTTTCACATCCAGTGATGATGATCACAAGATCTACAAGCTGCAAAGGTCCATTTATGGACTTAAGCAAGCATCTCGAAGCTGGAATACTCATTTCAATGATGTGATCAAATGTTTGGTTTCATCAAGAACGAGGAGGAACCATGTGTGTTCAAGAAGGTCAGTGGGAGTGCAGTTGTCTTCCTCATACTATACATAGATGACATCCTCCTGATTGAAAATGATATTTTCATGTTGACCTCAGTCAAAATATGGTTGTCTAAGGAGTTCTCTATGAAAGATCTAGGAGAGGCATCCTTTATACCGGGTATTAAGGTCTATAGAGATAGACCAAATAGGATGCTGGGACTTTCACAGAAGATGTACATAGAGGAGGTGTTAAAAAGATTTAGCATGAAAATTCTAAAAGTGGTTTAGTACCTTTTAGACATGGCATTCATCTCTCCAAGAAGATGTGCCCTAGCACACCTGAGGAGATTGAATGCATGAGCAAGATCCCTTATGCTTCGGCAATAGAAACCTCATGTATGTCATGCTATGTACATGACCTGATATAGCCCATGCTGTGAGAGTCACAAGCAGATATC